>NC_053112.1:35058997-35270733 GCF_010015445.1 Perca fluviatilis
AATGCTGGGTCTAAATATCATGACTTCAGTTTTACTTCATTAAAATGTAAAATGTTTAAGGCCATCCAGGCTTTTATGTCAGAAAAACAATCGAGCAGTCTTTTTAGGGAATTATCACCCTTACTTTTATAGGCAAGTAGATCTGTGAGTCATCTGCATAAAAATGGAAGCTGATGTTATGCTTCTTTAAGATGGAACCAAGGGGAAGCAAATACAGGGAGAAGAGAATCGGCGCCAAAATAGAACCCTGAGGAACTCCACATGTCAGTGGTGCTGCGGGTGAAGTAGAGCCACCAAAGCTAACCTTGAACACTCTCCCTGATAAAAATGATCTAAACCATTCGAGTGCCGTGCCTTTAATCCCCAGCTATTAACAATAACAGTCTGTTGTTAGGAAAGACTAGGATTGCCTCTATTTGTTATAATTCAGCCTGTGATTAGGGATATATGATACCACAGTCAGCTAATCTCATTCAGTTGTACGGCATGGATACAGTAGTGCACAGAATCTCCATGGTTACCACACATTGATCGCCTAGCGTTTCATCTCAGAGCTTTTTACCTTCACATGAGGAGCGTAGTAGACCCGGCGAATCCACGCGAATACGCAAGTGAAGTGAAAAGCCCTTTAAAAGTAGGCTTGGGCATTGTTTGGATTTTAGCAATTCCAATTCTGATTCTTCCTTTCGATTTCGATTCTTTGACAGGTGGAGTTGAAATGGGTCACTTGCTTATTTTACAGATAATAGACCGGGCTTTTTCAACGCTAAAGAAAGCCACACTTTAGAGAGCTGATACTGTGCTCCATGGCTGCAACACAACAAGCACAAGTACGTTGGCCACTACGGAAAGCAAAATTTGCACGTTTGGAACTGAGGATAGGATTCAAAACCAAATTTTCCAAACAATTCCAAAAAAACAAACAAAAAAAACGATTCCATTGGAATCATAATTTTTGAAACCGTTCCAAGTTGGAACCAGTTCTCGATGCCCAATCCTACTTATAAAAGCCAACATAATACTAGTTCAGCGGCAGTGCAATGTGCTGTAGATACCAGTCAAAGAAGTTCAACGGTATAAAATATTAAATAATAATAATTGTATTTATAATAATTTTATTTATATAGCACTTTTCAAGCATTAAGCACAAAGTGCTTTCCAAAGGCAGAAGAACCGCCTGAAAAACACAGATTCCTAAGTTTGCTGTATTCATGCTCATTCATGAGCAAACAGTTGAAAATACCGTGACTAACACGTCTGTAGTCCTGCCTGACCCTTCCACCACATGTCCTGCCTCACATCTGTTTTGGCTTGACTATCAATGTCGAGAGCTCCGAGCTCTGGAACTGATAAGACGTGCATGGGTAGCTCCTGCTTCATGGAGCCGTAGCCAGTGTATACACTGTGACCAAATGTCAGTATGTGATGAAAAGTGTGACTTATGTGTGTGTTAGGGTGTTTGCAACTGGCCCATCTGTTGAGGAATTTGTTCACGATATGCATACCTTCATTTACTGAAGATTTATACACACACACACACTACTACTGTGGATGCCATTTTAATTGCAGATGTTTGTGCATATAGTCAACATCAACATCTGTGCATGTTATAATCTGTCACAACAAATACACAGGAAAACAGGTGTGTGAATGTTTCTCGCATCACTGCGGACTCTGGGGGGGACATAGTAGTTAAACTGATGATTGATTTGGATTGGATTGATGTGAGCATTTCTTAGCAGCAAGACTGTGAAGTTTAGCTGCACAATATATATCGTTTTTTTATCGTCATCGCAATATCAACTTGCACAATAAACACACCGCGAAAGGCTGCAACACATCGCGAAAGAAAATACCAGTAGAAAACTGCACTTTGAAATGTAGCTGTCATTCTTTTTCACTGGGGCCTTTTATGTTCCATTCAATGTTTAAAGGAGAATTCCGGCCAATTTTTACATTACTCTTGATCGCTATAAATATGCAAGTACACGGGCGTACACGGGCGGCATCTAGCTCACCCAGTAAGAGCGTTCGCTTCCCATGTTGGCTGAGTCCTGCAGCGGCACGGGATCGAATCCGACCTGCAGCCCTTTGCTGCGTGTCATCCCCCATCTGTCTCCCCCTTTCATGTCTATCCACTGTCACTGTAATAAAGGGAAAAGCCCCAAAAAATAATCTTAATTATATCTTAATTAATAATATCGCATATTTTTATCATATCGTGCAGCCCTAGTGAAACTCTGCATGTTCTTCATACTTAAAACAGTAAAACTCTTGGTAACGCCTCTTCTACTTCTCTACTGGCGGCAGAAAAAATAAAAAAACGGCCTTGAGATTCCACCTAGCCACATAAAACACCCCTTTTCTCCACCACTGCAGTATGTATTCTTCACGTCGCCTTTCACCCCTCGCTTCCTCCTCTCGATACCTTGAGGAGACGTAGGAAAAGAGCTGGCAGCCGGAGCTGGTTGCTCAGCCCTCGAGGGAAGAGTTTGATTTCAGCCTCAGGGACTCGGGTCACTGGATAGAGTCTGGACCCTGTGTTTCTGCTCTCCCTCCTCATCCGCCCCCACCCTCTCTCTCTACGTTTTGCCCTCCCCTGCCCCTCCTTTGTGCCCTAATGCTTTGCAGATGCCTGCAAAAACCATACCTCTAAAAATAAAGCCAAAAATAGCCAGCTGCACTCCCACTGGCATGTCCTGATGTAGTGTTAAATGTTTGTTGCTTAGCTAACAATCTTTGTTTTGACTTTTTTTTTTACAGAAATAAACCTGTCTCTTCTTGCTCAAAACTAGCCTAATGTTGTTGCTCATTAGCCGATACTGCAATTCTCTGCTAGCTGCTAGCATTGCTCATGTGGCTGTGCGTTGACTAGTGTTTGCCTCCCGAGCTGTTTTACCGGGCTAATGCTTGGATGCCATGCAGGCATGTTGTTCTAAAGCCCTTCGTGAGCGCTTAATGCTAACAACCACCCACACGTGACACAAGCGAACTCTTTACTTTGACCGGCTTTCCATGACAACAGTTGAAGCACATGCTATTGATCCAATCAGCAGCCACTTTGTGTCAGGATTAGCACAGCTCAATTTAACACTTGAAGAGTGACTTGTGGAGACATCTACAGCTAGGCCAGAGACTTTTTACGCCCCTGCCTTTCTCTTGATTGGGATTTGTTTATAAAGCTTGAGGTTGTATTTGCCTTTCAAACCATGCAGAGCACGAATAGCTTAACAGGCTCCCTGAGAGTTTGCTATAGTAAAGTACATTTCATGCTCCTTGATAAGTTACAACCAGCCATTTCCAGGTCCCACACTTACACCTATTGTATTGTCACTCTGCATAGATAATTTACCTTTAGCTTGTTCAATTAACCCAGCAGGCATCCAGCATGCATATAAAAAAACTACCTTTGCAGTTTGGCTGATGGAGGGGCAAATTCTTTCACACAGTGGGTCACTTGTACGGCTTTTTTCTTTAGTCATACCAGATGTGTGCCATTTCTGTACTGCTGAAAAACAAAAATAAAAAGTAAATAGTCCGTCCATATAGGTGTTGCATTGTCAGGCCTATCTCCACAGCGCTGTGGAGTAAGATCTGGCTACACCGCAGATACATTCAAGGATAGGAGGAAAAAGACGCTCTGGGTCGTTTGCATTTCTTTAAACCAATCAAAATCATCTTGGGCGGCAGAGATGATGATTCTGCAAAAAAGTCTCTTGTTTTGGTGGAACATTTGCACGCCGCAAAAACAACCACCACCTACAATATTAAATGTAGTTAACTGTTGACACAAGAAAGTAACATGAGCTATTTAAATCAGCTGGATACATGGTGAAACCTCATTTGCTCTTACCAGTGTATCGCCGTGTGTACTTCGTTTACAGCAATCCCACCAATCGGTCCCAAAACGTCCCAGTTAGAGAGTAAATGGTGTAAACATATTCTTTGTAAATCTTTACAACCATTCCCCAAAAGAACCAAGCAGGCCTGCCTTGTTGCACGATCCAAACTTCAGAGTTTTTGGCGTCTAGCTTGAAGGTTGTTTCCCATAGCGAAGGGATTTTGAGAATTGCAACACACAGAGAGCGGGAGGAGAAAGGTAAAGCCCAGAGACATAAATGGACCAACAGATCCCGTTGCTCTGGACGGAGACCAGTGAAGGCTATTAGAAGCACTTTTCCGGTGAGCGCTGAGCGTTACTGCGCAGCCTCCAACTGAGCTTGAAGACGTAGATGTGACGTGAGCAACCTGTCTGAAAGTCTTCTGGTAGCTGTGCCAAGAGAAATCTCAATCATTCCCAATCTTGCAGAGACGGAGAGCGTAGGTATATGTAAGGAGATAACATGGGCACAGGCTAATTATTGCTAACTAAAATGCTAGTTAACATTAGTCATTAAACTTAAACAGCTAATGTAAGTCGAAACTGCCTGTGAGCTTCTCCTGTACTATACGGTAATTCCTCTACTATGCGACAGTAAGTCACTTGGTTATGACACAATGGTTAGCCTATTTTTGCTAAAACGTCTGCTACGGAGCCATAAGGTGAGGTACAAGGTAATAGAGCCTTTTATACATTGTCGTGTTTCTTTAGAAATAAACAATGGACAAATAGAGTCTTTAAACGCTTCAGATGTAAAGTTATTCGCTGTCAAAGTGACATCAAAATGACGTCAATGGAATGCTAACGGCGGGTGAGTGCTTATTAGCATCAAAATGGCGCCATAGGAGGTACGCGTTGTGGAGAGAGGCTTACCCCCTTGGTAAAGCCTGACATCTGGCACGTAGTACTAGCTGCTAAGTGTACTAGTTGCTGTAAAGCCTGTTGCCATTGACCTGAATCCCTGATTGAGTCCTACAAGGGTGGACCAGAACATGTGCCCATTAGTATTTTATGTTGGAAAGTGAAATGAATGAACAGGAATAGAGGACATAAATAGAAGTTTTCCTGTTAAGGCAAGTTTCTATGGCTGAGGAATGTTCCAAAATTAGACCTCCAATTTCTAAAATAAGTATTTGTTTTGTGACGTGAAAGTAAGACTTACTTTGGAATGAAATTGAAAGTAGTAGCTAATTTTAGACCTCATCTTACCAATTTCTTGACAATGCATTTGATTGAGCCAGAAAAATATTGAGAGTGGGTAAGAGCACTGGGGAAATGGAAATGTGAAAACAACAGTTAACATTCATTGGAAATGTAAAACATTCCCTTGGGCCCGAACAGAGGATATCAACATCTTTAATGCCACTGCGGCAAGTCTCGAGCTAAAAGGCCAAAGATCCCGGCAAATATCTTGCCAACTCTGAGGCTCAGTCTGTCCACAGCATACTTTCCACCGAGACACATCCAGACACTCCGCAGTAACACTCATTGAAAGTCATTGGCCATTGACTTGAACATTATCCATTCCCCATGTATTAGATGGCGTGTTTCTAACATGGCTTGAGATGGATGGGATGAGGCGAAGGGTTAAGTCCCGCTCTCTCTCTCTGTCCCACTTTGGTGACAATGAAGCGTATTCTGGTTGCTAGCACACAGTGATCAGTGGAGATGTCGGTATAAAGGCTTTATTCATCTGCTGTGGCCAATCACAAAGAGACAGATACATCAAATCACAGGGGAATGGATGAAGTGATAAAAAAAAAAGGAAAAAGCGAGCTAGGACCAGCATATAGTGACACTCAAGAATCCCGAGCTGTATCTGAAATGGGACATGGCTTTTGCTCATGCATGTGTGCTGTCTTGTCTGTCTGGCCTTACACTGTCTTCTTGTAGAGCACTTGTGTACTCGTGTGCACAGATAGAGTACTTGCCTGTGTCTCTATTAGCTTGAATGCGGTCGCAGCGAGAGCCAAGAGGAGGTTTTTATTAACATCATGCAGTGAGAGGGCATTACCTTGACTGCTGGCTACGCTGCCCTGAGCAGCGTCTGCTCTCCTGGCACTGCAGTATAATCTTCTGGGCTATTTGCGCTGCATCATACCTGACCAGAGCTGAGAGCTCCCTCATTAATGAAATGGGCTGTTTCACAAGGGCCAGAGAGGTCAACTGCCCCAGTCAGCGTTGCTCTTGCAGCTGGGTAGTTGATCCTGAATCTTAGGGGAACATCCATGATCGATTACGCACACCGCCTGGTGGTGGGCACACGTTCACTGACTTTGCATACACACCATAGACTGTGAACATAGTGGACGTAACATCAGTGATGTCACCCATTGGTTTGTGGAATGCCTTTTTTGAAGCTTTTATGTTTGACAATATGGTCGTCACCATCTTTTTTTTTTTCTTTTTTAAACCGGACGCTTTCCGATTTTTGAACGGGTGGTGGAGCTGGGTAGGATGACGCGCCCTGCCCGTGTTGTTTCTGTTGCGCTGACCTAAACGCTAAAGAGAGAAAGTTGACGATTTTCAACCCTTCTGAAGCATCCAGTGGAGATTTACTGGCAGGTATACACGGACCTCAGGGTACTCCTGCCATTCATCTGCATGACGGCAGTACACAAAATGGGCAAACCTTCCCTTAAGTAACCAGCTAGCGGTAGGCAGCTAGCGAGCTTGGTTGGCAGAACGCTGAACAAGACCATGGTTTAGGCGACCAAAATGTCCCATTTAACTTTGATGAAGTGAAAACACACTGTGAGAGGGTCAAAGTTTAAGACGAAAACACTGACAACCCCCAAAAACAAGTTCACGTCTATTTTAATGTCCACTGTGCCATGGTTAGCATTGCTAAGCCTCTGTCCTGATTGACAGGTTTGTGTGTAAAGCCACGCCCCTAAAGCATCCCCTGGTTTATTGTCAATTTTAAATAAATGGGACAATAATTTACAAAATGAACATTTTGCTGTATTGAAGAAGCCTGAAAAGTACCAATTGAGGCCATAAAATCATTATGAAAATGTTCACTGAGGTAAATAAATCAAGGAGGAATTAGGGTCATTTTCTCAGACTTCTACAGAAACAAACTTCTTTTAGCAACCAGTGGCGTCGCCCCCTGCTGGAAATGAGATAGAATGCAGATTTAAGGCACTTCCGCATTGGCCCCAAAGCTCTGTCCTTTATTTTGACATTCTATCCACATATCCCAGTGGTTCTCAAACTTTTTCACATCAAGGAGCCCTAAACTGACACAAATTAGGCCACGGACCCCCATTTGGTAAGACTTTGTCCCAGGGTCCCCTATCTGACAGAAGTTTTGCGTTTAGATTCTTTATTACAGAAAGTGAATGAAACCCATGAGCAAAATAGTCATTGTGTTACTTATGGATGAAATTATAGTGAAAATAAATGATTCCCCTTTTTTGTTGGGGACCCCCTGGAACCCCTTCAAGGACCCCACGGGGTCCCCGGACCCCACTTAGAGAACCACTGCCCTATCCTATACACCTACTTACCTCACACACACATCCCTCTGTTATCCTGAGATTTACCGACAGCCAACAGCAGCAATCTGGTACTCCTCTTGAAATGAGAGTCATGTTGCTATTAGTCATCCACAAACCACTTCACCTTCTGGTCTACATAGCCTCAGTTGCTGTCTGGGGGCTGATATTACTGCCTATATGGTGGTTATTTTTAAACGACAAAGGGTATGGGAGAGGATGTTCTAGTGGGATTCAGCTCTTCACTTTAACACCGTGCTCATGTTTTATTGTTCTGCCCGTGTCTGATTTCCAACTGTACTGCAGCAAGATGACGTGGCTACATTTTGAGGTTAGATTATGGTTGTGATTTGGTCTTGGGACATTGCTTTTGAGCAGCGCGAGAGAAAGAGGAGAGAGGGAGAATGGGGAGTGACAATATCAGATCATCAGGTCTGCGTTGCTATAAAAAGCACGGTCTGTCTTCACCTGACCTCTCCTTCACTGTATTTTTTAACTTAATTGCCACGCTGCCAGAGTCCAAAAGTCACTATTGACAAATGCAGACAGGCTCAGCACAGCAAACCTCCCACACAGCTCTGTGTCACCCAACCCCTCCCACCCACCTATAGCTTAGCCTTGCGGCATAATCCCATAAGAATCCATTAAGCAAGGCATCTTAAACTGATCCTCCTTCCAAATGCGGGGAGAGGTCGTCGTCTTCCTCTCTGACAGGGCGAGGAGGGGAGGGAGGAATTGAAGGAGTAAAGGAAGAGGATGGTGGTGCTGCTTTGGAGTCACATGACTAATTTGTGTCTGTTGCGGGGAGTACGGGCAGCTGGCCAAAGTCATTCCTCCCTCTCTCTCCATCCTTCACTCTCCACCTCTCTCTCCCTCAAGCACATGCATTTGTTACTGTGCTAAAGCCGATTGCATGCATGTGTTTTTGCCAGTTCTTGCCGTTTAGGAATGTCACAATCCATATGCGCTGACCGCATGCTTTTTTGTTGACCGAGCGGACGTCTACTGTCACTAACTATGTCCCTCTTGTGTTGTTTCTCCCTCAGGGACTATGGCTCCAAGCGCAAGTCGGGTAAGTCACCTGTTTTCCTTCGCTATCCTTCCCAAAAGCTTATTTCTCTTTCAACTTGTTGCTCTTAATAGAGCCGCTCCTTCAGATCCAAGAGGGGAATGTTATGCTGCATGGCGGATGACTCTTAAACTCTCTCTGCGACTTGTCTGTTATCCATGTGATGTCAGTGTGTGGTTTGTTTACATGTCCCGCTGCAGGACGCTGACTTGCTGTCGACTGTGTTTTGGGGTGGGTTCAAAAAGCTGTCAAGCCCTCTCCTTCTGCTTGTAGATTTGCCTCGCAGACCAGGGTGAGGTTTCAGGATTGCCTGTTAGTTCTTTGGGATGTCCAAATAGAGTCATCAACATGTGTTTTTGTTACTAAGAGAAAACCTTATTCTCTGATTTGGCAGTTTAAAAGATTGTTAGCCTCTGAGTCTTTAGCTTAAGTTCTTGGTGAAGCTGTTTGTATGACAAATGTTGAGTATTCCTAATAATTCAGTGAGAGAGAATGGTTATAACTTTGAAGGTATGTGCTTATGTGTAAGGGGCTTTGGTTTTACCCTGATCTGTGTGGTCTAATCTCCTGGGACTAACGAGGTAAACAAAAGCGCTAATAATTCCATTGGATGCCACACATGCAATTCAGTAGAATATAGAGTAAAGACATATAACTATGAACATATTCCTATTCTTGTTCCACTGTACAACAACAACAACAAGCTCTAACTATATATATATATATATATATATATATATATATATATATATATATATATATATAACTAAACTATAAGACTATTAATCCATTCATTAGCCATTTTAGCAAATGTATGGCTCTTAGAGGGTATTAGCTACAGTGTAGCTGCTTAACAAAAGTATTGGTACATGTGAGTCACTAATATATGCATTATGGAACCCTGTTGCTAGGGAGACTGAGGAAATCAGTCATACCTCTTATGAATGATTGAAGAGAAAATGCAGGAAATAGCTTGTGGTTGATATGATTATCTTGCTACATGTCTTGATATTTAAGAAGCTTAAAGGCTGTTCTTAGGAATAGAAATATCGTGAGATAGCATTTGGTATTGAGTAGGGCTAGCATTCTAAAAAGTAGTTCATATTTTGTGTCCCCTTGTTTTGTTTTTTTTACCTCATTGAATAAGACGTTTTGAGTGATGCAACTTTCTTCAAGTAAACAACTCTTGAAATTGATTGTGAGTTTATTTTTTTGGACTAAAAGCAGAGGAACTGTGTGACCCTCAATCAAGCAATGGGTTTGCCATAGCCCTAGAGGGAGCTCACTACCAATTCAATTACATCCACATTCCTCAAAGTGATTTGATTTCTTGGAAGCTGATTGCTTCTGCAGATAAGCCAGCTTGTATCCCCCCATCCCCTTCATGTAGCACATTATGCTTTGAAACAGCTAGTTTTCATACCCTTTTGTGTCAGCCAACCTAAATTTATAGAAGGTTGCCCAGTTGGATGCCACTCCACTGACCCAGTGATCTCTGCTACGACCTGAAGTAACACTTAGCCAGTCAGTGTGACAAAAGTGCAAACTGAAGGAACACCATCCATTAATAAAGGGAGGGTGTTACATTCTCTCAATGAGGTGCCCTCTGCACCCCATTTCGCCTATGGTTTATTCTTGCAATGAGCTTAAAATGGTGTTGTCATTAGAGATGCACCGATTACAACTTTCTAGGCTGATTCCGATTTTCATTGAGTTAGGGCCAGCCGATACCGATTTTAGCCGATTCCGATTTCATTTTTTCTAACTTAGAGCACACACAAATATTTATTTTCTATCTTTTCTTTAATAGAACATTTTGCACAGAACATAGACATTTCTTTGAACAGATAATGGATCACTATAAAATAGAACTATATAAATTACTCCTGGTGTGAGAAATTCACACACATCTAAAGTTCAATGTTAGAACCATTTCCTTCTTTTCACATCCAATATCCAACTAAAAAACTGTGATTTGGGTTTTTGGAGTCGTCCCTCCACGCCCTATTTTTTCCTTGCAGGTGTTGCATATTGCAAACTTGTTATCTTCTGCACACACGCTGAAGAACGTCCAAACAGCTGACATGTTGCAGGTTAATTCACGAGGTTCCCTACATGTGTGAGAATAGCGCGGACACGAGCTTCACACAGCGAGCGGGTACGCGCGACACACGGCGGAGAAGTTGAGAGAAAGGAAAAAGAGACTGTGCTGTCGCGTCTGTGTGTGCGTGTGCCCTTGAGAACTGTAACTCGTATAACTTATGTTGTCAGTTAATTGTAGCATAGACCGGCATGAAATTGGCATATGTCAGACTGAGCTGCCGGTCATGGCCGAGCACGTGAAAACCGGCCAATTCCGGTCACCAGCCGGTCTATCGGTGCATCTCTAGTTGTCATGCTTGCTCTTGGGGGGATATTGGAATTGTTGGGTCTTTGTAAATTATAGAGTGTGGTCTAGACCTACTCTATCTGTAAAGTGTCTTGATTTAACTCTTGATACTATGAATAAAATTGAATTGTTATCAACATTATGGAACAAATCAAAATTTCCATAAAACAAATTTTATGTTAATCTTATTTATATTATGTTTAATAAAGTAGACCCAATAGCTATCCTAAAGGAAAGATTATAGCGTTCCATCGCTGTATTAATGGTGTTTTCTTTGTGCTGCTGCTCTCAGTGTAAATGCCTGAGATGCTTCCTGTTGAGGGTTTAGTAACTATTACAACTCTTTCCCATTGACATATAAAATGGACCAATAGACCCCGTTGCTCTGGACGCAGACCAGTGAAGGATATTAGAAGCACTTTTCCGGTGATGGCCAGCTTTACTGCGCAGCCTCCAACTGACAGAGACAACGTAAATGTGACGTGAGCAACGTGTCTGAAAGTACACTTCTGGTAGCTGTGCCAAGAGAAATCTCAATCATTCCCAATCTTACAGAGATGGAGACTGTAGGTATATTTAAGGAGATAACATAAGCACAGGCTAATTATTGCTAACTAAAATGCTAGTTAACATTAGTAATTCAACCTAAACAGCTAACGTAAGTTGAAACTGCCTGTGAGCTTCTCCTGTACTATACGGTAATTCCTCTACTATGCGACAGCAAGTCGCGTGGTTATGACACAATCGTTAGCCTATTTTTACTAAAACGTCTGCTACGGAGCCATAAGGTGAGGTACAAGGCAATGGAGCCTTTTATACATTGTCGTGTTTCTTTAGAAATAAACAACGGACAAATAGAGTCTTTAAACGCTTCAGATCTAAAGTTATTCACTGTCAAGTGACGTAAAAAAGAAAATGGCGGAATGCTAATGGGAGGTGATGGCCAGGTAGCCACAAAATGGCACCATAGATGGCTCGAGTTCTGAAGCGAAGCTTACCCCCTTGCTCTTTCCCCATCGCAAATTTACGAATCCTACTATGGCCACGCCAAGACCCGCCCTTCAATCACTACTATTGGCCAGGCGTCCATGCTTACGCAAGGTAACATAACCCGATTTGTACAGGTCCTATCCCCTGACCAATCGGCTATCCTAACCTTAACCACTCAAGGTCAATGCCTAACCCCAACCAATCCAGCTGCTATTGAAGGGCGGGTCTTGGGGTGGCCATAGTAGGACTCATAATTTCGCTTCCCCATCCACTATTTACAGAAACAGATCCAATCGTGATTTTAACCCAAAATCAAAATCAAAGTCTTTTTCTAAACTTAAAGCTATAGTGCGGCCCGTGAGGAATTCTAAGTAATGACAACCAAACTGTTGTCGTGTCCACATGATACAAACCTTACCTTACTAGAGGTGTTGAAATTAATCAAATAATCGATGCATCGGGATGTGGACATGGACGATGCTGCATCGATGCAGTGGCCCATCAAAATCGATTATAACGCAATGACGTCGCTCGTTAATTTTCCGGCCGCGGCATAAACATTCAAATGAAAAATAACATTCTCAGTAGACACACACGCACACAGACAGACACACAAACAGACAAACAAACACATGCAAAACGGCTGAGCGGAGACACGGGAGAGTGGAGAGAATCACAAATCGAGAAGAGGAAAGAAAACACCGAGAGACACTAGAATAGTTAGTTAGCTTGGAGAAGATCTAAGTGGAATAACGAAGCTGAAGAGGTGTAGCTACACTACGGCACTTTTCCTGTCTAACAGCAGTGGTTTAGAACAAACTTTGTGCTAGTGTGACTGGCTAAAGTTGGAGCTAACGGATTTAGCTAGCTAAAGTTGGAGCTAACGGACTAGCTAAAGTTGGAGCTAACGGACTAGCTAAAGTTGGAGCTAACGGACTAGCTAAAGTTGGAGCTAACAGCGGAGAGTTGCTGGTTCGGAGGACGCTGATTTTGGACCAGAGAGGACGACGGCGTGTTTCCCTGCTGAAGAGGACGTTGCCGTAGCTGGTGACTGGTTTTCGTTTTCGTGTTTGAGCTGTGTTTCTTGGACTAGCTAACAGCTAACTGTAAGTTGGATTTATGTGTGTTTGCTGCACGTCCACATGAGCTATCATCCGGCCCACAACTTTTTTTTTCTCTCTCGCCGTGTGTGGGTGGGTGTGTGTTAACACCATAGTTAGACTGTAACAGTCTATGGTTAACACAGTGGTTTAATAGGGTTTGAGTAGGTTTTACATTGAAACTGCTGTTAGGAGGAATAATTTTGTGTAGCTGGAGTGTTTTAAGTGGATACTGATAGAGAAACGGGTAAAGGGGTAGGGTAGTTGTGTGTAATATCATTTGAAGAAATATTGCAGTTAGCATATTTGAAAGGTGTGATGTGATTGTTTTTTTTTTTGTTATTCAATCTAACGGCTAAATGTTATTTATACATTTAAGTTATTGTTCAGTAAACAATACCTTTTTTGTTAAAGAGTTGTCTGGGGTCAGTTATTCCAATACAGAACAATAGATTTGCTGGCTAAAAGTAGGGTGGTATATGACTAATCCAAAATAGGTAAACCTTCATGGTAGCTACCTTAAAGAAATGAACCCAAACACTTAATCATTCCAGTCTAAAGTTACGTATTGCAGCTTGGGCATTGCACTTGACAATGCAAGTTTGTCAAGTCAAATATCTTATATGGCTTTAATAGAAAAATGTTTTTTTTTGACACATCGTGATGCATCGAGATATCGAATCGAATCGCTGACCTGATAATCCTAATCGAATCGTGAGATCGGTGAAGATTCACACCTCTACCCGACACACCTTCACACAGTTGCTTGTACCCAAGAAGGACACGGAGGATTAAAAAAACACGATGGACTCTTCAGAAGAAGTCATTATCTTCACTCGATTTTCTGCGCGGGAAAGTCACCGGACGCCACAATCTTCTGAACATAGCCATACTGAGAAATCCAGTGAGAGTTGTGTGGCACTGATAGTCTTAATTAGCTTTGTAGCAACTCATTTGGCAACTAATTAATATCAAAAAGTTACGCACACTAAAGCTTTAACTATTAGAGGGTAGGAATAGACGACCAATATCGTTGTGTGGTTTGGAAGACTTGTCACAAAATATTTAACTTCCCCTAACACCACAAGCTGTGGATTAGTAATATGTCAGTTTGTTTACCGATTGAGAAAATGAAATACATGCTGTTAACCAGTGTTGTAGTACTCGAGATCGGTCTTGGTCTTAAGAGCACTCTCAAGACCACAGGTCTCTGTCTCGGAATCAGATTTATTTCAAGACCGGTCAAGACCACAACTGCAGGTGTATCACTAAATTGCCTGTGTATCATCATCATGTGATTTATGTGTTAACATCATTACTGTGATAGGATGTAAAACTTCCTGCTTCAAATGCAACCAATAACTTGACTCATTTCTAATTAGAAATTTGTTACTGTTAAACCCCTCTCCCTGCCCCCCCCCCCTTAACACACACTCCTGAGAGAGTGAAAGCGGGAGACAGGAGAAGCTCTGGCTGTCTGGCACTGGTCTGGTCTTGGTCTTGACTCGGTCTCACCCTGCCTTGGTCTTGGTCTTGACTCGTTCTCAACCCCTCAAAGTCTTGGTCTTGTCTCGGTCTCAATAAACTCTGGTCTTGGTGATGAATTGGTCTCGTTTAAGCTGGTCTTGACTAAAACACTGCAGTTAACTAGTGAGCTTGTAGGCATAGTTTTAAACTGTACACAGAGCCAGGCTAGCTGTTTCCCCGTGCTTTCAGTCTTTATGCTAAGCTACGCTAATCATCTCCTGGCTCCAGCTTCATGCTCAATGGACACACATGACGTTGATAAGGATCTTCTCATCTAACTGTCAGAAAGAAAGTGAATATACTTCCCAAAGTGCCAACATGTTGAACTGTTTCTTTAGGTTTCTTTGAGTGGTGTTTGGCAATGATGATTATTGCAGCTTTCATCATCTCCACTTCCGTTCTTCTGCTAATTCCAAACAAAATGTTATTGTTACTGCTGGAAAAATAAATGCATCCCTTCCACTGCGTCAGACAAGAGCACTTTTCTGAAGAAACAGAGGGTGTTTGGAACACAACATGTAAACTGCATTTTCTGACTAAATATTGTGTAATATCAAGTCTCCAGGAGAGTAGCAAAGTGGAAAAAAAACAGTTGGGATGTCCCGGTAAAGCTGTCTGATTCACACTAAGCAACTGCAATTTTCCACTTAAATCCATTTAGGGATCTTTATTGCATGTCAACCCCTTCTAATAAAGGCAAGGGACAGTGTTGTATCTCTGTGGCTGCTCTCCATTAAATCTGAAGGAGGTGATGTTTAAAACAAAAATTAGCGAGTGAAGCACATAGCGAGAGAACAGGAAGAAGAGAGAGTTTGGACAGGCCAGATGTGACAGTGCTCGATGTGGAACAGATGTCGCCTGTGATGTGACTCGACCTGACCCTGAAGCGAGCCCCCACACCATGTCAGCCTTTTCCCTGCCGTTACAAGGCTTAGGCACAGCACCCAAACTGTTTTGGGCACCACCTAACTCAAATACAAGTAAAATAAGTAACTAAATGACGTCTCTCAGATCTAATGGTTGTAGTTGGGCCCATCATTTTAAGACAATGTGACGATGGGAGTTTTGAAAGTGCACTTAAAACGAATCAAATCATTCTATCTAAAAATTCAAAATAAATTGAGCTTTAAAAGATGAAAGTTTTTGTTTCTTTTGGTGCCTGCCAACTGGAACCGAACACCGATTCATCTCACGTCAATTTAGCCAGGGACATAGATGTCAGACGTGTTTTGTTTTTTTAAAACATAGGGTCAGATCCGGGGAGTTTTGGGGGTCACCGCTCTGTACTCCCCCTTTGCTCTGCAGAGTACAGATGGAGCTCGTACTCCTCCGTGTGAGGGCCACATTGCGAGTGAACGGAGGAGGGTGCTGTTTGGGCTGCAGAGGCCACGGGGGTTGAGTCTGTCAGACAGGCACTGGTTTGTTTACGTGGCACAATGGATTAGATTTCAGACTGACATCGGAATGGCCACTCGTATTTACATGGAGGAGGGCTGTGTCTAAGTGTGTGTGTGTGTGTGTGTGTGTGTGTGTTTGTGTGTGTGTCTGTTTTTACAAGTGTAGGTTTAGTGGACAGGGGCAGTTTGCGTTTGCACGTTTCTGTTAAACTGTCTGTGCTAATTAGGATCTTGTTTGTACCACCAGGAACTCCTCTGTCAATAGACACATTTATTTGACACTTACACCCTTCGTTGCCTGCCTCCATACGAATAAAACCCTTCTCTATGTTGACTTTTACACATTTGACATCCCACTTACTGGCAGCAACAATAATGTCAGCACACTCTTAAAACATACATCAATGTTGAAGATACAGTAAAGTGCGTATTGATTTAGGCAAAAAAACCAAAAATGATAATCCTTCTTTCCCAGCCTCATAGCCATGAGGCATAGTAATCTCAATATGAGAGTTACAGTTATTCCCTGGGGAGGGACAGTGTTGTATCTCTGTGGCTGCTCTCCATTAAATCTGAAGGAGGTGATGTTTAAAACAAAAACTAGCGAGTGAAGCACAGAGCGAGAGAACAGGAAGAAGAGAGCGTTTGGACAGGCCAGATGTGACAGTGCTCGATGTGGAACAGATGTCGCCTGTGATGTGACTCGACCTGACCCTGAAGCGAGCCCCCACACCATGTCAGCCTTTTCCCTGCCGTTACAAGGCTTAGGCACAGCACCCAAACTGTTTTGGGCACCACCTAACTCAAATATAAGTAAAATAAGTAACTAAATGATGTCTCTCAGATCTAATGTTTGTAATTGGTCCCCAGTGGACTCTTTTAGCAAGTTTTGTCTTTAACCCTCTGAGGTCTAAGGGGCATTTTCACATTTCTTCTTGAATTCTCCTTTTTAAGAGTGTTTGCATATAACCTGATCCCCATGTGTTACATATCAAAACGTTCAGAACAAACTCAGCTTTCTTTGTAGTGACGAGCACAATTGTTCCATAGCAACGTATAAAGAGATAATTTGGCCCTAAAGTGGAAATATTTTTCAAATCTCTTGTGAAAACAAACCTACACTCGTATGTTTTGGTGCTTGAAATGAGTTTGCAAAAGTCTTGGGTTCACAAAAGTAGCGTAATATATGAATACAATCGTAAATAAATGTCTAAAATGAAATTATGTAATATCGCTTTTTGAGTAGGAGTCATAGTTGTCAAACATTGCTTGGACTCGCCGGTGCGTCTTTTGTCTTCAGAGCGTTAAGCTTTTTGAGTGTTGTTTATATGTTATCTGATCTAACTTTTCCAACATTTTAGACACGCATGTGGTAATAATAGTGGTCCAAAATGATGTGAAATTGCATATTGTTTAATTGAAAAACGTACCGTAAACATTTTCTTGCGGGAGGACCTCCCGCCAAATACGTGCACCCAAGTCTTCCACAAACCAGGGGCAAACGCTGCATGTCACTCTCCCAGCCTGGTTTGGGAACTGTTGGCCATTGCTAACGGCAATTTGCTTGACAGCCGTTGTGTCAATGCTAAAGCAGATAGCCCGTCAACTGTTCCCCCCCCTCCCCCCACTACTCTGTTTGCACACAAATGTCATTTGTCACCGCGAACGTTTGTGTCACAGTGAGGGATGAACTGTCTCGTCTAGTTGTTCTCTCCTCTTCTTGCTAAACACTGTATCAATACTAGTTAGCTTCAGCCTGTGGTTTGACATTGTTAGCGTTAGTGTCACTCTGGGCTTTTTTTTATTTATTTTTTTAAGTGTTGAATCAATACTGGTTAGCTGTAATGTGTTATTGGTCGCCTTTGTCTTGGTGTCAGGTGACAAGGGGTTTATCATTTAAGCTCTAGACTGTGTGGTGGCAGCAGCTACAGCTAGTTGTGAGGATATGCAGAAAGTGACATTAAGAGGTTGGGGGTGCAATCTGGCTGTTTTTTTTTTTTTTTTACCTATTTATAAGATTCAAATTTTACTTTCCTTTACTTTTTTTTGGTTTTGTAGAGAAGACTCTGGGTTTGCTATATTTGCTATGCTATTATATGGATCGCAATCAAATTCAGTCCAATACTTTGGTTTATGTAAGTTGACGTGCCAGATGGTTTGTTACACATCTGAGAAGCAGTCATTTTAAACTGTTTAGAAAAGGGCAGGCGCTTTCAAAAACGTGGATTGCTTCGGTAAGCTGGTAGTTCAGACACAAATGCATTATGCAAAATGCAAGGAACACGGCGACTTATTGGGATTTTAGCCTATTCACCGTATCCCCCAGAGTTAGATAAGTCCATACACACCCTTCTCATCTCCGTGCGTGTCGTAACTCTGTCTGACGCACCCACCGCTAGCCTAGCTTAGCCCAGATCCTGGATGTAACCGGCTCCAACTAGTCTACTGCTCCCAATAAGTGACAAAATAACACCAACATGTTCCTGTTTACATGTTGTGATTTGTATAGTCACAGCGTGTACAAATAACAAGGTCACATGAGACACAGTCGTCTTCTAACCATATATAAACTGGGAACTATATTCTCAGAAAGACGAAGCACTGCCCCAGTCCTGCGCCCCGCCGCCAAATGTTTAACGTATTAAACGGAACTGACACTTTGCTGCAACACAAACAAATTTATTTATTCACCTCTATTCACACACAATGAGGCATATTTTCATTTCGTTTTGATTGAACTGTATTTTTGAGGAACTGTAGGTCTACAAAATTAATTTTACAAGAAATTCTTCATAGGGAAACCAAAACCCAAAGTAGGCTATAGTATGAAACCATTCATAAGAAACTAATTGCATATTTGCCTCAGTGACAAAGTTGGCAGCCTTGCTGTGTGCATTTGATTTTTCTTGGCTTTTGGAAAAATAACTCCAAGGCTCGGTTATAGGGGAATTCAGAAAGAGGTGGCCCATTAATGCTGAGTAGAATACATGCTGCTAGATGGTCCCCCTGTGGCCTGTTCCTTAACACTAGAACAGCCTGGACGGTCATTTTGACCGTTTTGAAATTTATATCTGTAATAACTTTGCTAAATAAAAAAATACAATCCTGCTGGTACCTGACTTTTAAAAGAGTCTTTATTTTAATTTAAAATTGTTTTTATATACATTACACAAAAGGCAAAGAAAATACAATCACTTTGACCTATTTTGGCCATACTGTCATATTGACCGCTCGGATTTTCGCGGTTTTGTTTTTAATCTTTTGCGTGGTTGAAGATGCATCTTGGTTGCTTAGTAATAATCATAGTCTCTGTCAGAGAAACGTAACTAGCGGTCTTGAGTAACAAGTGTGGGCATCACCGATGGGCCGAAGGCAAAGCCAGAGTCGGTAACGTAGGCTACGGCGTGGATGGACTCTGTTCTGAATCAGAAGAAAAGCACCGGGCGCTCGCTCTGTGAAAGGCGCGGTACACGTAGATGGCCGGTAGCTGTCAACGTGTTCATATAACTTTATACATGCTACAACTGGCTGGAATCATTGCAAACATCCTCTCCAAGGAGTGCACCAGCTGTAAAATGTCCCGGAGGAAGTTCATGCAGCGACTGGCAGAGGAGCTGAGAGCGGCGTTTATGGAGGAAAAAAAGGGCAGCGGCGCACGGTCCGAGCAGCGCTGCGCACCGCAGCAGACACCAAAACGGAGGCGGTGCCAGGTTAGGTTAGGTTATAAATGTTCAAATAGCATACTTTTAATTGTTATTTGGCTGTGAATTATGTTGAATGAATTTCCCCCAATATGTTTCGGTACTGACGGGACTGTATGAAATAATCACGGTTTAGCCTACTATGCCATGATGTGAATTACTGAAACACGTATTAGGCCACTACTCAAAAGTATAAATAAAATCGTTAAAATGTACATGTCGGTGTTATTACGTTGTTCTAAAGATATCCTAAGACAATACATGCATTAATATCGCAATTGGGTATTTATCATGAGAGATTATAGAGTTTGGAATCTGGCGGTCAAAATGACCGCTCATGGCAGTTCTAGTAGGCTAGTTATGGAATTCCGGCACTTCCAGTATCTTAACGCAGTGCAACTACTTCAGCATGTAAATAATGCGCCTAAAATACAAACGTGAGCAAGGGCGTTGTATTGAATCAACAGCCACGGTCAATTTAGCTAGCAAGTGAAGGTGAAACTAAAACTGTGCAAGAACTATAGACTAATACAGGCTTAAATGAACTGACAATATAAGTTATACGACTTACAGTTCTCAAGGATGCACACATGCCATCTCAACCCGGGTCCTCCGGACAGCCGGTCTCTTTTTTTCTTTCTCCCTTTTGTCCGAGTGGCACGCGTGCCTACTCGCGTTGTGAAGCGCGTAGCCGCGTTATTCTCAGACGTGCTCTATCACGATCACTGCTGATAGACGGGAGAAATCTAACCGTGGCGGACCGCCACTTGCCAATCAACATAGAGGAAACACTGGATTTGCTAGCAGCACCTGAGAAGCGCCGTGGTGAGGAGCAGAGAGTAGCAGGGGTATGGCTGCCATACACAAGAGAGGAGGTTGGGAACAAATGAAGCAATCTGAGAGTATTGTTTTATTATTAATTTGAGGGAACAAACCAGCTCAACACAGTTGACAGTCAGGTTTGGCAACATCAACAGCGAGATCCCATTTTGGGATTTGGGGGCACTGTAACAAAATAAGGGAGTGTATCTTGACTTTAAGGTTTCAGTGTGTGTGTGTGTGTGTGTGTGTGTGTGGGGGTTATATGTCAGCAACAGGAACTTTTCTTTCAAAACACAATCTACTAAGTCGACAGAAAAACAAGATAGATGGCTAATAAGCCCCTCCGGTCCAAACCTAGACAGAAAGTCTTCATTTTTCACCGTCCCCCGGCCCTCAATTGCAGAGTAATGGAGACGTTTGGGGTCAGAATTCTAGGAAAATTACCCACAGCAGCAAAGGGACAGAGAAAACACTGCTGGTTCTGCTGGTTTGTGGCGTCATCACCCAAACCTGAAAGGAATTAAGCATCTGTGTGTGTGTTTGTATGGAGGGGGAGTGGGTTAGCATGGAGGGACCAGAGTGGAGTTAATATCAATCAGATGTTGAGCGCTACGCTGAGAGCAGCCTGGTGGGTAATAATCACGGTAGGGCGTTAGTGAGCGGGGTTTGACCCAGGCTGACCTGGGACCAGCCTGTATCCCTCCCTGTGGGGCCAACATCAATCCAGCAAAGCTCCTGAGGCTCTGGTGGATATCGAGAGGGGATTTGGCTTTTATTATCTCACGTGAGTCAACGAAGAGGAGCTGTCGGCTTCACAACAGGGGCAGCGCCCGCCAGGATCATGAAGTATACAAACTTGGTCCCTTCAAAAGAGGAGTTGATTATTTAGGGAACCACTCTGTTTTCTGATTGTTAAACTCTGAACATGTTCCATGGGTTTTGAATGGTTTCATGGACTCTGGAGGGATAAAACGAGATGCACTTGTTAAATAAAAAAACCTTCAATTTGAGTGAAAACTAAAACTTGGAAGGTCTTTTTCAAAAACATCATCTATTTGCGTGTTTTGAGGTGGGCTAAGTGTTCAGACCTCGGAATCACTGCCCACGTCTCGCATTATTTCAGTAGTTCAAATACTCAGCTGCTGCACCCGTTGACGGCTAATTAAAGAATACATACACAAGCAGATAATAATTTGACCAAGCATTTGATGCCAACTTCCAGTACGTTCAATACTATTGTTTAGGGATCGACCGATATGGATTTTTTAGTGCCGATGCCGATACAGATTTTTTTTTCATCAGCCTTAGCCGATGACCGATACGGGCTGCCGATTTTCTTGAGCCGATATTTGGAGCCGATACTGCTTTTTTTTACACAATTTACATCATAAAAATGTAAACCCTGCCACACTGGATTTGTTTTCGGAATCTGCTCTGCCATTTCTTTCAAAATAATAAACAAAAACACAGATCAGTGTCACTTCTGCAATCATCTTACTTTCATATCACCCAAATTATGTGTGCAATGTGCATCATATGGATGGGTGCACTGCATATGGTTAACTGTGCAAAGGTAAAAGGCTTTCATCAACATCTACAACACAGCCTTGATGATGCATTGCTTGCTGACATATTATAAGACAGATATAATCAGGTCATCACAAAATGTCCTTTGTCAACACATTTAAATAATTTAAGAAAACAGTAAACCTGAAAAGTAGCCATTGAAATAAAGTGCTTGATTTGTAATTTAAGACTGCCATGATGCTAGCGGTGGAGGGGCAGTACATGGTCAGCGTCTCCAGCAACACAGAGCTGCCTGTGGACGCCTGTCTGTAAATAATGCCGGAAAAAAACTATCGGCGAACGCAGCAGCCACGTGTCGGCAGATGCAAATATCGGCCGGCCGGTCTATCACTACTATTGTTTGGAACTTCATTATTACTGGTAAAAAAACAGATGGGTAGGAGTAGGTGTGAATGTGCATACTGTACTGTGTATCTGGGGTTGATGGTGAGATGAAGGGTTATTGGGGGGGAAGAGGGGTGGGAGTGAGTGATGTAGCACAACATAGAATAGAAAAAGCAGTGTAAACCCAAATCGTTGAGTTTTAATGCTATTCAGTGCAGCTTCTATAGGTATCCACAATCTGCGGTATTTCACAAATAAGCATTGTGAGCTGATTTCGTTATGGTGGGTTTAGCCTGCCTACCCCTAATGCATTGCCCTGGAGCATCCAGTTTGGAGTTTGGTTGAAAGAGAACCTCCCGTTTTGCTTGTTTATACAGCAAAAGCCCATATACAGCTGCAGATATTTAAGCTTATGTTCTGATTTCTCTTTTGTTGAAATGCGTGCAGGGTGAAGATCATTACTGATTTACATACATAAAACAAAGTTGATGCAAATATTTTCTTATAACAAGCTCTTGAAACAAGATTGGCTGCCTTCAAACAAGTGAGGTTCTTCATTATTTATGCAAAAGTTAAGCAAAGGATAATTTTAAGACCAAATAATCAGTACAGTACATGATGATGGACATTTCTTGTAGTGTTGTAAAGGACCATTCTTGTTGTTATCAGTAGCCTCGCCCTGTTCCCGTTCCTTTTGATTGTTATTGCCTGTTTCTCGCTGTCTGCAGCCCTAATGCTGGCTCACTTCCAGGACAAGATGACAGCCAGACACTGCATTTTTTATTATTATTTTGGTCCCAAATAAAGCTTCAAATCATGGCCTCCTTGAGACACACCAAAGTAGCTGCACCCCAAGCCTTGGTCCCCACTTCCTCGGCCCCTGTCTCCTCTGAGTCATGGCGTTTAATTTCCTGGTTGGGGGCTAAGATGTTTTTTTTAAGAAGGGGGGTTGGGGAGTCTGGAGTTACTTTACAAGTGGCTGACGCCCATCACAGACATTCCAGGAGGTCCAGATAGAGGGATGGAAGAAATGGAAAAAGATATGAAGAGATGGAGGAAAGGGGATCATAGGGTGGAGTGAGGGATGGGTTTAAATTGAGGGTGTGTGTAATACAGTACCAAAACATTGGCCAGTTACTTGGCCTCAGATGCACTTTATTCTCTTGAAGAAAACACTGAGCTTAAAAACACAGGCCACCACTTGTGTATCATGTGGATCATCCCCAGATGAGTAGGCCCAGCAGTGTTTCCCCTATAATTGCAACGGGATCTCCCCGGTAGGACAGAAAAATCATTTTTTAAAGCTTTAGTGCATAACCTTTTTATATTAAGGAACAGTTGCTGTAGAGTTGCTACAAAGCTAATTTAGGCTATCAGCTCCACAAAACACTCAGTGTGGCTATGTTCAGAAGATTGTTGTCATCCGGCGACTTTCCCGCCCAGAAACTCGAGTGAAGATAATGACCTCTTCTGAAGAGTCCGTCATGTTTTTTGTAATCCTCCGTGTCCTCCTTGGCTACTAGCAGCTGCATGCTTACGGAAGGCTTGTATCATGTGAATGCAACAACAGTGTTGTTGTCATTCCTTAGAATTCCTCATGGGGGGGGGGGGAAACAGAAACTACGACAAATATACATTTAGTTTCCCCTAAATTGATGCCGTGAGTCCATGAACAAGGAAACGCGTCTGTAACAGCAGGACGGTCGAGTGTTTTATCTAAAATGCTGACGTCAGTTAAAAAGGTGAAGTGAAGATTACATTGTCGGTAGCCTAACCGTTACAAACAGGCTCGGTTAGGAGCGACCCGCTAACGTGCTGATGGATTTGGTGTTTTTAGCTGAGCTGGACCAGAGAATATTAGGTTGAAACAGATCTGCGATGCTGTTTTGCCCCCCATTGTTCTCCGTGATGATTGCTGGAAGTGATGTAATGTAGCGTTTTATGTGGAGTGCTCACTGCACGGGACTCTGTTTACAAAAATAGCCTTATAAATGCTATATTGCTTTAGGGCTGAACAATTAATCGCAATTTTTTCGAAATCTCAATCTGGACTAGTGCAATATCCAAATCGCGGGGTGGGGGGGGGAGAGAATATTTGTTAAAGGCTAAATTAGGGGTGGTACGGTTCATGAAAAAACACCCGAACCGCTCGGTTCGCTAGTCTCGGTTCGGAGCATGTGTATACAGCCGTTCGACCCGTCCACACTGTTAAGCTGCACTAACCTCTTACTGCCGTAGTGCCCACTTTATACACCTATGTTAAAACACTTACTGGAAATGACGAGCTGGATGGGCGTGACAAACGCAACCCATGGCAGCTGATTGGACGATCGCGTCACATGGGTCTGGCTGGTCCCAAATTTCAAAACAGACTGTCATGGCGGCTCGTTCAGAATACGATCTCATACTTATATACTGTCTATGATCTCACATTGTACTAAAATAGTTCACCGAAACGTGTTTCTGAAAACATTTTAAGCGAGAAATAGGCCATGCAGTTGCTGAATCTTTCTTCATTTCAGATCGACAAAGGTCAGTTTAAAAGATTTTCGTCAGATTTTGAGAGACACCGAGCCGACCGCTCCTCAAGTGGAGTGGGGTGCCGCTGCAGGTCACGTCACGTCACCTGCAGAAATGTCAAGTGGGAGAGAGACTGACCGGAGCTGGAGGATGCGCCAGCGTCGTTTATAGTCTGGTGTGTGGGAACATTTTGGATTTCATGGTACCTATGATGAAATAAAACAATATATAGAACTGCCACTGTGTGAATGTTTTGTGCAACATGCATATCATATGCTGAAGTATATTCTGGAGTGTTAAAGATTAAAAGAAAAAATAACAAGAACCGTACTGAACCGAAAACCGTGACCCTAAAACCGTGATACAAACCGAACCCGTGGGTTTTGTGAACCGTACCACCCCTAGGCTAAATATGTGTCAAACCATTCTGAATGAAGTATTGTGTTGCTGCAGCCTACAAATCCTATCATACAGACTAAAGAAAAAAATCTTTGTTTGGTACGGATCCATTTTCCTCATATCGTGCAGCCCTAAATTGCTTGTAAGGAAATAACGGGAGTAGCAGGCAAACCAGCTTTAAAATTGAGGTAGTTTCTTTGTAACTAAGTGCTTTGCGGTGGATCCAGTTCTTGCCAATGTAAAGAGGTTCATGTGGATTGAAACCTTGAAAGTGTTCAATCACATGTGTCAAACTCAAGGCCTGCTGGCCAAATCCGGCCCCTCGCAGACTTTGATCCGGCACGCATATCAATTTAGGTTCACAATAAATTTTAGCCCACCTAGTTTATGTCACTTTTTCCGACGTTATTGGCGCTTTTTCCGACGCTTAAGGTGTTTTTTTTTGACGTTTTTGACGGTTATTTCAATGTTTTTGCCAGTTCTATACTTTCGGTTCTTTTCCGACATTTTGGTGCCTTTTCCGATGTTTTTGTCACTTTTTCCCAGTCTGGCCCTTAGAGAAATTGAGTTTGACACCCTTTTGTTAAATTGATCTGCCAGGCTAAAGCAGTCAACATAGGGAAAACACTGCCCAGACTTTGGATCCAGTTGATCTCTGCCTCTTCATCTTTTGTGTTCAGTAGATGTGATAAAGGTGTGCTTTACCATACTGTTGCTTCTGCATGCTGTCCAACTGAATAATCTCTCTCTGCTTCTCTCCTTCCTTCTCTTTCGTCTGCAGTATGGATGTACGGCTTTACAGACAGCCCGAGGAAAGAGGCCTCAGGTAGCCTTGTGTGTCTATGTCAACATGTTGAATATGCATGCACTACTGTGAGAGCGACGTGCCAGCTGCATCTCTTTTTGGGCTTTTCAGTTTGTTTCTGTTCACACTTCAGCTTTCTCCCGACATCTGCTTTGCATGCGCTGTCATCAACCTCCTTCCACCCGTCTGCTCAGATTCAGCCTTTCTTTCTCTGCAGTCTATCCATCCATCTCTGCAGGCCTGGTTGGCCAACAGCAGCTGGGCACAGTGCCAGAGGGCCAGAACATAGTTCTTAGGTTTGCATGTGGCAAAGCGCCCTAGACTGAAATGAGGTGTCAAGTCTGGTTCTTTACATTTGTCTGCAATATGGCTGAAGATCACTCCCTGTGACCTCATTCAACTTTGGGTGTATAGGAGTGATAAGTCAAGAGAGAAGAAGTGGAATCGTAATTGTCGCTATTGCAAATAAACATCCCACGAAATAACCTTTTTACCCCCCTGCACATATAAACACGCATTTTGACACAAATGTATTTACAGATTTGCCCATCTGGTGAACATTTACCGTGTTCTGTGAGACTTTCAACTGTAATTGATGCATTGCTGAAAGACACAGATATGTTGATTCCTTCCATTGGAGGCGATCAGTGTGTCAGTACGAGTTAGGAACAACAGAGACAAATGCCCTTTTAAACGACTAAGTCAATCAAAAAATGTGTAAAGTGTATAGAACGAATCACCGTGACGTCGCGCTACCACAAAAATTGATTCCATTTTCAGCCGTAACTGTAACGTTTGAAGATATTTAGTTAAACACGGAGGTCCGACCTATCTGACGTTTCTGCCTTGCTTATTTTCTGTCCTGTGTTGCTTTGCATCTTTGATAAACCAATTCTAACGTTAGGAACAGCGACATCCCCCCGCCGGTCGGACTGACTGCTAGTTTGGGTGGTGTTATTTTCTTTAGTCTGTGGCCCAACAGGTGAATTAGCTCTCCAACCTAATGTTAGTCAAATTGTTGTGCATTTTAGATAAATGAGATTAGAGTTTATCCTGGGGGAACGTTCAATCCCAAAACGGTGTGCACCGTTTAGCTACGGTTTCCGCGTTGAACGACATGTTTTCTCGGAACGTGCGCGCAACAAGCTTTAAAGGTATGTTTTCTCTCGTTTGGTGGCTGTGTCAGAGATGTCACCCAATCACCAGCAACGTGTATGTAAACTCATGGTAATAAAAAGGCCGCGCGCTCGCGTACACAGCAGGGTGTTCAACGCACCACCGTTTCAGTTTAAATAAACGTTGTC
Source organism: Perca fluviatilis (assembly GCF_010015445.1). Lineage (NCBI taxonomy): Eukaryota > Metazoa > Chordata > Actinopteri > Perciformes > Percidae > Perca > Perca fluviatilis. Next base: position 35,086,312 of record NC_053112.1, read on the forward strand.
GGGGCTGAACGTGCCCCAGTTGTTCTTCGTTCCTGTTTGCTCAGCGCCGTTAAATTGTATGTATGGGATGCAGGAGTTTTCTACCCGGACGTTATTGTACACACACATTGTGATTGGGTCTAAGGTAGGTACTCGGAGAAATCTACTCCCTCATCTTGTGCAATGACGGTAATGGGAATATTGAAGGCAGAATGTAACAGGTCTTCAGGATTCATGGTATTTCTCAACAAGGAGTGGTTGCCATTACAACAGTATAAAGCATTTAAATAGCTGGATCTGTGCTGCTTTATTACCTCAGGCTGACTTTGATTGCCCCCTCCACATAGGCTGCTTACGTTCTCCGCAATATGTTCCTTTTCTTTATTTTGCCTCCTGGGAGAATGCACGAGAAAGACTGAGATGAAGGCCCAGCCTCGCCCGGTGGGGAACAAAGCTTATGAGCATTCCCCGGTGTTTGCTGCCTGTTTATTTGACTAACAACATGTAGAGATGCTTAATTGTGTTTTAAGCTTACTTTTGATTCTTTCAGGCCTAAATACATGAGTGCACTGCAACCTGTTTCGATCTCATAAACACATTGCAAGGCCACTGAGAAGAAATTATTTACGATTTACTCATCTTGTGAACACTAGACCTCATTTTAGGTCATAGCAAGCGAGATCTTCTCTTCAATCTTGAAGGACAGTGTCGTGTAGCGTGCACAGCTTAACTGGTTCAATACAATTCATGTTCAAGGTCCAATCCCATTTACAAAATGACAAAGAGGCTGACAGCAGAGAGCTCCCCGTCTCGGATGCAGTCCTAAGTGGGAAGATAGAGACTTGCTGACAAAGTATGCTACTTACCTTTCTTCTCAGCAGCAGTAATTAGCCAGCGCTCGTGTTTTTGCTCCACCTGATTTCTGTATTGTGTCATTGCTGGTGCTGACATGCCTTTTCCCTTCATGTATGATGTATACTTCATTTTTATAACATTACATGTAGGAATGCAACTAACGATTATTTTCATTGTCGATTAATCGATTAGTTAAAATGTCATAAAAATGGCAAAATCAGTGAGCTGCCAGTACCTTTTCTGTTATTTTACGGATTTATTTCTTAGATTGTACGTAGCAGGACACTTTGCCTCCGAACTACGGGGCAAAATCACATTCGTGTTGAAGTCCCTGTCACTGCTTACAGTTCCGTCCAGCAAGTCATACGCTTCGGGCCGTGCGAGTGAAACATGAGATGTTATCTATGTTACAGACGTTAAAACCGGAGTTACAAATATTACTGCGTTTCTATGAGTTCTAGGTGATCGTCAAGTGTTATATCTAGGCATTCAAACTCCTGAAAAGGGGGTGTGACAAGTTGCTTGTTGACAATATTATCCCTCACCTTAACCTACCTTAATCATGCTGCAGCTGCCGCACACTAATGTTCTAAGAATCCTTTATTTCAAATAAGAAAATGGCATTCAAAGTTCATAATAACAGCATTTTGATTTTCCCAATATCAATTTTCTGTTTTGGGGAGTAGGAGGAATTCGTTTGATGATCGCTCTGTAGCCAAAAATGCCAATGAGGCCTACAACTCAGGTTCAGATCAGATATCCACCACGTCAACTCAGTAAATGAAAACAAAAAAAAAAGTAAATGAAATCACTGCTGGCACTGAAGAGGTTAAACATCCGATAGAGAAACAGAGTGGCCTAACCCCAACTGAAATGCTTTCTTCTTTTGTTTCACATAAACACGGACCCAGCCTCCTTCCCTGTTTCCCTCTCTCTCTCTAGTCCACTCATATGTTTCTATTTAAGGCCAGCAGTGCCGACTACCATGATTGGTGTGCCCCCCCCTCCCCTCCCCTCCCCCCCCCGACCCGCCGTCCAACGGCTGGCTCCCAAAGGCAGTGGAGGGGAGGCCTTTCCTCTCAACCGCACTGATGATTTTCCACAGGGAAACTTCACCATTCTTCCACTCATTCGCTCCCCAGTCTTCCCCTCCAACCGTTAGCCGCTCTTCTACGTCTCCCTTTTCTTCTTACTTCTCTGTCTTCTTCCTTTTTGGAATCTTAAAAGTTTTAAGTTCAGGCCATGGATCCACTTTAGGCGCGAGATGCAGCCCCTGCAAACACCTTCATCCCGTTCCCTCCTTTTGTTTTGATTCCCTTCCGATGCTCCTCTGTCCGTTGCTGTGGGCCGGGGGTCGACTCAGCTATATGGCCAGACGTTTGGGACTATGCAGCCAAGTCGTGAGCTTGCGTTCTGATTGGTCAGGGAGAAACAGCGGCAGGGAGCGGGGGTTGGCCGATGGCGGCGTACCGGGTGCACAGCGGCAGCAGTGTAGTTGGTTGCAGGGGGCGATCGCGGGGTGCCACGGCGGGCAGGTGGCTGACAGCCTGTTTCTTCCCCTCAGGGATTGACAGCTCGGAGCCCATGGTGCTGGAGCAGTACGTGGCTGTGGCCAACTACGAGAGGCAGGAGAACTCGGAGATCAGCCTCAAGGCCGGCGAGACGGTGGACGTGATTGAGAAGAGTGAAAGTGGTGAGTGGATTCTTGTTTTTGTGCCAAGCATGTCTTTACTGAACTCTGACAGCCATCCACACACGTAGGTCCATAACAGAACAGTATTATTAACGTATGTTGAGTGAAAAGTGAAAAATGATGTTAGAACTGCCTGACATTTGGTTTGTTTCATCCTGTTTGTATCGCCCCCTCTCTGAGTACACATTAGTAGCGTAAACATATTCTTCACATACACAGAGAGGCATGCTCACTCAGCACCTCTCTGTCTCCCTTCTCTTGATTTGACTCCCTCCTTCTCTTACCCCTTTGTCCGCAAGACTCCCCCCTACTCCAGCCTCCCTCCCAACTCCTCTGGTCTCCCTCAGTCTCTCCCTCGGTTTCTCCCCTCTTCTCCCAATCTCCTGATCATCAGCTGGGGCTTGGCACCACCTGGAGGTGCTGTTTGTCTGGCAGAAGTCAGCGTGTGGAGGAAAGGCAGTGTTATGGTTTGCATTTCTGCAATGCAACAAGAATCTCGAGTAAATTCAGAAGGCATTTTTCAGCTTTCTAAAAATGAGAGTTGAGTTGTTTGATTATTTGAACTGGAATAACGCAACATCCAATATGTATACAGAGAACTACAGTGACAATATTTGACAAACAATGCCGATCAACTGAACACCGATAGTATTTGCATCACCAGTAGAGCAGCACTTCACTTGTTAACCTTGCCTTCCCGCTGAAAAAATTCTGTTTAGCAATCGCAGAGCTGGATTTGATTTTCCACGCACGCAGCCACTGACAGCCAGCAGCTTGCATAACTCAAGAGAACTCAGCAGAAAGCTTGGCACAAATAAACCGCGTCCCCATCGTTCCCCCGCTCTTATCTATACACGTATCACGTGTGTGAATTCATTTTCTTTAAGATATCTTGGCTTGCACATCTTTGAGTGATTATGTGTGCCTTAGTGAGACAGTTTCGAAACAGCTTGTAATTTCGCCGTGTCTCTGTATGATTCACATAGCATTTGGTGCATTTCCTTTTTGCCCCCTGTTAGCACAAATGAGATAATTGTTCAATTAAGTTTTGACAGAGTAAAGAAATTGCATGGGAAATGATTTCTTTTGTCGTGTGGCTTTTGGTGAAATTGTACGCGAGAAAGTGGATGCCTTCTCAAGACTGACTTCAAGGACATGTACGTCTTAATTTCCGGCTCTCTTTTCAGATTCGTTTGTGAGGTTTTGAAATGTCAAGGGTTCCTGTTAGCCCTTGACTTGAGGGGAAATTCATTTTTCTCATGCAACTTTGATTACCAGAAACTCTTCGGAGTGAGGTACATGCATCATTGAAGGTTTTGTTTAATGAATATTCATAATTGTGCCTCAGTCATTTTCTTCTTTGATCCCATTTCTCAATATCTGGCCTGACAGCATCTGCTCACCAGACTCATCTGAAAGCTCCATTTTGAATGTGAACATTTAACATTAATCAAAGCACTTACAGCAATATGAGCAACTTCTGAACTCGGAGGAACTTTTGCCACGAGGGGTTCATATGTGCATATGTCGTCATTTACTGGGCCAAAAAAAGTGGAGCAACAGCCATGATGATGATGATGATGACATCACTCGGAGGCCATGCCAAGACAAACACATGTGAGAGCTCGTATAATATCCCACAAACCCCTTCCCGCTTCCAAGGCTTTACTGCAGCCTCCTGTTCTGCTCGTGCTGATTTACTTTGACGTTTTCAATGTAGAGACACTGACAGTTTGGCTGTTAATTACAGCTTTCTTTCTTTTTTTTTCTTTAAACATCCTAGTCAGTATATGAATTCCTTTAATCCTCTCCAAGCAAGACTGAAATTCATATTTTACCTGATTGTTTCTTCAAATGCAGATTTGCAGAACACAGACGGTATCACACATTAATCTGCTGTTCCTTGTTCCAACGTCGAATATTTCAACCAGTTTTTAAGTGTCTACAGGCTTGACCCGATATAATTATGAGTTCAACTTCAGAGTCGGATGTTGTTGTTTTGCCTCTGTGAGAAGTTATTGACCCTGGATGTCGAGACCCAGCTGTTTCACTGTACAGTGTCAAGAAGACCCATTGTCAGTGAAAACTGGTTAAATTATGAGCAGGCGTGGGTGGTTGTGCCGTGTGTGTGTGTGTGTGTGTGTGTGTGTGTGTGTGTGTGTGTGTGTGTGTGTGTGTGTGTGTGTGTGTGTGTGTGTGTTCTGTGTCCAAGTATCCTTGCAGAAGTATCTTTAGGAACTGCTATCTAGTAGAGTGAGATTTATGTAGTACCAGGGTGGGGGTTGGACGGAATCGTCCCTGAGAGAGGAGTAGAGGCCTCGTCTGGGCCACTGTCCTAGTTTTCTCACTTCTGGTTCCTCCTCGGACATGGGAACCATGGAGCGTCTGGAGAGAGGAATGTCCCAGCTGGAAAAAAAATAATTCTGCATATGTGACCAGTTAAATAATATATGTGTAGGACTAAGGACAGGCAAAAATGTCTTGATTCAGAACAAAATTGCGATTGATTCATCTTGTAAACAAACCCTACATGCATAAAATAATATTTGAAACCTGACCTGATCAAAAGCGGTCCAATTTAACCCAAGGACTGAGGAAAGGCAAAAATCCACAGACCTGTGTCAGATACAGAGGTGTCAAAAGTATTCACATTCATTACTCAAGTAGAAGTACAGATACTAGGGTTTGAAAAGACTTCTGTAGAAGTTGAAGTATCAACTCAAGTTTTTTACTTAAGTAAAAGTGTAAAAGTACTGGTTTCAAAACTACTTAAAGTATAAAAGTAAAAGTAATGTAAGGGGGAAAAAATGCTATTAAGGACAAAAGCTTAGCCCACCCCACCTCCACACAAAAAACAGTTTTCTAAAGGCCATAATGACTATAATGTTATATTAAAATCATACCTGCAAACTCAGAAGGGCTGAAAAAGGTGACACATCTCTGAGTCTGTGTTTTTTCAGACAACGGCAGCTACAGTCTGGTGTTACAATCCTCTCCAGTGAAATACAGACACACTTTTACACCGTTTAGCTGTCAGCATTTTAACCATGTTTACTCCAGCTGCTAGCTAACGGTAGGCTAACGTTACCTGCTGTCGAGTGTGGTGTTAACTAGTGTCCCGTGCGGCGATGTCTCAGTTCCCTCTAACGTCCGTTTTTGGAGCATCAGAGAGAAGCGCAGGCATTTAAGTGACACCTAATAAGGCACCGAAATCTGCATTGCTATTCGGTCCGGTAGATAACGGTCGTTTAAGGCACCGGTGCTGCATTAGCACGGGTCTGTGCAGGTGCGATGGATCGCTGCAAACCAAACCAATAGGGTGTTGGAATGGTATATGTTTATACTTCTCATCCAACCACAATCAAATTCACTCTATCTGGATGGCGCGATTTATCTGGATAGATTTTTTTTGTGTGTGTGTGTGTGTTTTTGAACGATGACAATCCGGAATGAAAACAAGCCGAACTGAAATAGGAGTAACGAGGCTATTTTTAAAATGTTAGGAGTAGAAAATACAGATAATTGCGTGAAAATGTAAGGAGTAGAAGTAAAAAGTATGCTGTAAAATAATTACTCCAGTAGATACCCAAAATTTCTACTTAAGTAAGGTAACGAAGTATTTGTACTTCGTTACTTGACACCTCTGGTCAGATTTTACTTTAATTTTAAGATCCCTGTTGGAATACAAGATGGGGGAAAATAGAACAAATCAATTGCTAGTAAAATGTTAAGATGCAGGTTTCTAAAGGCATGTTTAATTGTCTTTTCTTTGATTGATAAGTAAAAAATGTGATTTACCTATCTAAATAGTCCCTTTATGGTCAATCTTATGCATAATGAAGTACAGGTGATTGTTTGACAGGGCCTCATATCCCTTTTGGATTAGGTCTTTTTGTTTCAAATATAAATTTTTACAAGTCTGTTTGTTTACTCACAAGTTCAATCACAAGTTTGTTCTGGATTATGACCTTTACTGTAAGGCTTGACTTATTTTACAAGGAAAGTAAGCATGGACACTAGGGCTGGGCGATATGGAGAAAATCAAATATCACGATACCTCAACGATATTGTAGTGTTGAGTATTGGTGCTTTCACAAAATATTTACACAATGAGATTTTTGATAAATATGATAAATAATCATATGTGGATATAATGACTAAGTGGGTAAAGGCAAATAATAGAACAGCTACAACAGTCTGGTAATTTCAGAAAATGACATCACTTTACTGTAATGCAGCCTTTAAAACCAGGGAAAGACAACACTTATGCCATATTACGATACTACGATATCCAAAATCTAAGACGATATCTAGTCTCATATCACAATATTGATATAATATCGATATATTGCCCAGCTCTAATGGACACTAGTGGGTGTAGCCTGGCTCCGCCCTCCTACGTACTTCCGCTCAATTTTCATTTCCCTTCAGTACTCCGTCTGGGTTTGCTGTATATTCTTGGGTTTTCTCCGGCCAAATATATGGCGGTCCAATCAGTGAACAGAGGGAGTGGCTGAGAACGATGACGTTGAGGACATGCGCTAGAAAGATGGGAGCGAAGACATTCGGTCCGTTGTGGCAACGCTGCCAAATATCCAGAAGTTAAAGCCCAATCAAGAACAATATTTGCTGAGTTGTGTTGGTGGCCATGATGTTGTGGCCCTCCTCCCCACGGGGTTCGGGAAAAGTTAGATTTTCCAGCTCGCTCCGTTAGTGGTGAAGGAGTTGGCTAAGGCTAATGCTAGCAATTCTAATGCTAAATATAAGCCAATAGTTGTCGGTCTCCCCTCTTGTTGCACATGGGCATGACATACGTCACGACCAAACGTTAGCGATTGGTTATGGCAGATCCAGAGTGGCTCTGGGCAGGTCCAGATAGTTTTAAACTTCAACAGAGTACCCGCCTTCAAGGAAGTTAACACTTGTCGTTTCCACTGCCTTTGTTGCATGTAATCTCTCCCTTTCTCCATCCATTTTCTTTTAGCTCTCTATTGTCTACTATTTAATGAAGGCACAGCGCCCAAACAAATACTTGATGTTAATCATACACGTTTTCTCCCTCACTTTCTGATATCATCTCAGAGAATGAATTGTAAATTTAAGCAACTACCCTTTCACTCCACAGTGACAGGAGAGGGGTGGGGGGGATACCCTTTTTTTCCTTGTTTCATCAGCCAAGACTAATGGATCTGCCAGGAGGACCTAGACACTAAACTGCAAACAGGATCCTTTGAGTTAGTGTACCGCCCAAGCCACAACACCACCCGGAGAAGCCATTTGCCCAAATGTCTTGGCCCTCCTTGCTGCCAAGTTTCAGGGGCATTTTGTCACAGTGGATTTAAATAGATTAAACAGATTGGTTTACCCCTCTCTGGACTTGACTCTACACCTCACATAGAGTACGACCTCCTGTTGTGTTACCAGATAATACTCATCCTTTATTTCGGAAAGCAAAAAACAGTTCTGTTTTTGTGGACTTCAGTGAGACATTGCTATGGCCTACATGTAAACATAACAGACATCTCTCAGTTATGTGGTGTTGCGTGTCAGTAGTCTGAGGGAGACCAATGCCAGGGGTTTTGGCAACATTTTACCACCACACCTTTCCCAGTCCCCAGGAGATCTGGTGAGGCTGGCAGCACTCGGTCCAACCCATAAAACATTTCCAAAGGTTTGCCCTGTGCTTTGCTTGTTCTAGCTTGTTCCCTTTGCAGATTAGTTTCATAAGGAGAAAGCCTTGAGCTAAAATATAGCATCAGAACCTCACATTGCATTAGGTAATTTGCACTACAAGCTCCAGTTGGCTTAGAGTAAGCCTTACCTTAAGGCTATGAAATAATTACAGCGTTTGTAGTGGCTGGAAAATGTCAAGAAATCCCTCTCTATTGATGAGTTTAGTTTTTCTATAATTACCAATATATTAGACTACCTACCCCTAAAGGCTCTACCCCATGTGTTAAGAAAATTTAGTCTGAAGCTTACATAGAAACTTGCTTTTAAGGTTTGATGCAAAGCTCGTTATTATGATCATTCTCTAACAATGCCCATCGTAAGTTAATATATTCAATTTACTATGATATAAAATAGAAAACAGCCAACACTAATCCATTAATCAACTAATTGTTTCAGAACCACACCAATAGCCCAATTGAGACTACAACAAAGTTACAATAAATGCATCTGATACTGGCACTCAGAGAGCTTAGACCTCTGCCAAAGTCATGCCCTATCTCGCAATCCCAACGAAAGTGTATATGCCTGTGATTCGGATCCGCTGCAAAATATAATGGGTTCCTTCTTGGCCAATGTTACACCCTTCCACCAGGTTTTAATGAAAATCAGGCCAGTAATTTTTATGTAATCCTGCTGACAGACAGACAAAAAAACAAACCAACAAACAAACTGAACCGTTAACATTACCTCCTTGGCAGAGGTAATCAAGCTCAAAAACTCTTAGCTGCAGAATTCATTTTATTAAAATATATAAGTGGACTGTCAAAAACCATAAAACAACATTGCCAAAATGTGAAGGGATGCATTATTTCCATTTGAGTCTTCTCTGGAGGGAGCTTGGCATATCCTTTGCCTTAGGCTGTCAAATGTAGCCTATGTATTTAATCAAGGTGTACTGAGGGCTAGCTTAAAGGATGTTCTGGATTAGAGAAGGCTGTTTTGGACAGAATTCAAATGGGAGGCTGAAGCATTAGCATTGCCTCCAGGCTGTAAAACAGACAGCCAGCATCAATCAGGGTGGTACGTCCTGAGCGCAGAGGTGAGAAGCCTAGTATCATTCTCACACTTTTCTATCTTAACCATGTTAGCTAGCTTCATCCTTAGACAGTGAAGTTTTAAACTGCTTCAGCCACATAATTCTGAAGTTGAGCTCAGACAATCTGGGGATAGCAAAGGCTCAGAGGAGTCTACTTTAAGCTGACCAGGGAGCCACCTTCAGGGCTCAGGTTTAAAAACATGTTAAAAAAAAGCATGTTTCAATGATCACAGAGATGTGTACAGATACTGGCTGCTGAATGCTCTGCATTTCTTCTTTAAAGGTCCCATGGCATGAAAATGTCACTTTATGAGTTTTTTTTAACATTAATATGCGTTCCCCTAGCCTGCCTATGGTCCCCCAGTGGCTAGAAATGGCGATAGGTGTAAACCGAGCCCTGGGTATCCTGCTCTGCCTTTGAGAAAATGAAAGCTCAGATGGGCCGATCTGGAATCTTCTCCTTATGAGGTCATAAGGAGCAAGGTTACCTCCCCTTTCTCTGCTTTGCCCGCCCAGAGAATTTGGCCCACCCATGAGAGAGAGAGAGAGACATCATGGCTTTCAAACAAGCGAAGCATTGCAGTTGGTCAAGGCCACAGACCCCACCTTGCCCCCCCCTCCTCCTCAATAGCTACAGACACAGAAATGGCACATCCTAAGGAAAGCTCATTGTGGGACTGGCTCTAGTGGCTGGAATTCTGCACCAAGGCTGAATTTCGGGAAAGAGACTTCAGATACAGTATTAGAGGACCACTAAGGTCTATATAAAAGCATCCAAAGAGCACCATATCATGGGACCTTTAATAAGCATGATGCTAGTGTTAGCACAGAGGGGTTTGTGTGTGTATGTGTCACGGGAGGTTTTAGCTAGATGGTGGTAGCACATGCTAATACACACACACATACAACATATGGAGGATGAATGCAGAGGTTTAGCCCACTGAACGTGATGTGTAGTCAACGCTGGTTATTGAAAGCCCCACCACCGGCTATCCCCTTTCACTTGTAACAAGTCTGGCTCAGTAACAAGACCCCCGTGTTTTATTAAAAAACTTCAACCAGGTAACATGAGCTTCAAACTGGGATGTAATGCTTCCATCTTACAGTGTCAATAAATACCAGAACCTTGAAATCAGCACTGACTTTTTAGGAAGAAACAGCATGGAAGGGGTTGGGTTCCCCCTCATATATCCTATTTTTAACTTAAGACAAGCTTTGAAGTGTCATAAAATGGTATTCCACCAAAAAATCCAATATTCTGGATGTAAAACACTCACCCCCTATGCTTGAGAGGTCGTGTGTAAAAAAGTTTTTTCTCTTCACGGTGAAGGGCAGTTAAAGTGGATTCCAATAGTGACACTTATTCATAGCAGAACCGTGTTTTAGTCTATTCAAACTTCCCATATGGTAGAAAAATGTGTGGTGCCCAGTTTCTTGAAGCATATCTCCCCATTGTTAATTGGCATTTAAAGGTTATGTTGATAACCTTAAGGTTTTTTCATCACAGGAGGAAACATGGGAGTCTCCTAGATAACTTGGCCATACTGTAGTTAAAGGGTAACTACCGTTTTTTTTTTTTCCCCAATCTGGGCCCTATCTCTTATGTTTTTGTGACTGATAGGAACAACAATTTTTTGAAATTGGTCCAGCATTAAGCGTGAACGCTGTAAACAGTAGCCACGGACCGGGCTGCAATATAACCCTATATTGGGCAAATGTTCAGCGTCAGTTTGGTCCACTAAAAGAGTCTTTTTTGCCACTAAATTGCTCAGATTATTATTTTAAGTGTCTGACAACATTATGTAAAGGATCCCTTCAGAGATAGACCTTTAAAACCTCTTTGAGACCTTTCTGTTTAACCAGAAACAGTTCTGAGGGCTAGCGCTAAACCCACCAGACAGAAAAAAGCAATACTTTTAGCGTGTATAGAGCCAACATGTTTTCACATGTAAATCGGTAAACTATGTGTTTATTTCAACCAAAACTAGAGTTGTGATAGCTGGAAAAGTGGACCCAAAATGGCTTTTCATAGTTTTACTTAGTTTCTGTCGTCTTTACTGTAAATAAAGTGTATTTTACGATGCTAAAATTACTGTTTATTTACATGGAGGGTTTAGCGAACACAATTTCGCGGATGTTTTAAAAAAAGGATCTTACTCTTTAACAGAAAGGTCGACCTCATTAGAAATCCTTTCCATAATGTTATCAGACACTTAGAATAGTAATCTGAGCCTGTCAGTGGCAAAATGAGCACTTTTGTCAAAGTAAATACATGCTACACAATTAATTGCCCTATTAACTTACATTGTAGCTTGTTTCGCCGCTGCCCGACTGCAGTGAGCTCGCTTAATACTGGGCCAATGTCAAAGATTTTTGTTCGCATCAGTCACTTAGACACAAAAACATAGGAAAGTAGGGTCTATTGTTCCATCAATCAACTCAACAAAAAAGTGCAAGGCATGTACATTTCCCTGAGATACCTAATCCATCTTCTCATCCCTACTTATTAGAGCTGTCAGTCTTCCTCTATAATACTATTCAAGTTTCATTTGTCATTTTTTAAATATTCAAATAATATTCAAATATTTATTGCTCAAATGCAGCCTGTTATTATAATTATTTACTACACTACTCAGGCTTATGCATTGTCAATGCCACTAATAGCATGTGGTTGTTCTGCCACTCCCCCTGTAATAACGTTACTCGGTACGTAACATTAGCCTTGTGATCCCGCTAAGGCCGGCTGCACACTGGCTGCCTGGCGTGAGCGTGTCCGCTGCGTGGCGTGTCCGTTTTTATTTCAGCTCCCATGTTAACAGGTTAGAGCTTGCACACTACCAGCGTGACACGCACGTCTCAGATGTGGCTCGAGCTTGAGAAATAGGACCGACGCCTATTTTTCACGCGTTCAAGGTTTTCCAGGCAAAATATAATACGAAAATGTATTAGTGTCAAAATGACATATAAACATGTCATTTTGACACTAATACATTTAATAAATGACATTTTGATGTTTGAAAGTCCCATGGTTTTGACATAAATGCAGATATAAATGTAACTTAAAAAATAATAAATAATGATCGATTTTCAAATATTGCACCTGTCAATACAGAACGAGATATTGGCCCAATCCCAAAGTCCGGACTCACAGACTCACGGACTTTGGTGCGCGTTCTCGCGAAATTCATAAGGGCTTAGGGTTGTCCCAATGTGGAATTTCAAAGGGCGTGAGGGTTTGAGTACACACTTACCGAGCCCTTTCCGTGAGTCTGCATCGATGCAGACTTCACCAAAGGGAATTACCCACAGTTCAAAGCGTTGTGACATTTACCGCGGAGACGATTGGGAAATCCGGAAGTTACGAAGGTAAACAACAGCACGACACACGACCACAGAACGGACCAACCTGTTGTCCAGCTTGTAAAACAAGAGTTTGGAATCAGGTAGCCGTCTCCTGGGCCTTGGCCGTGTGGAAAGCAACAAAGTTAAAATGAAAATTCCCAAACCGGCAAGTGTCAGCAACATCTTTGTTATTAAACGTCGCCAAGGTAACATGTGATCTCGTGAAGTGCTGTCCCGATCCCATTTCTACCTATCTGAGCCCATGTGGCCTCACACACTCACTCACTTAGTACCTGAGATCAATTAAGTCTGTGAGTCCTTAGTCCTTAGTCCTCAGGGCTCACTTTGGGATTGAGCCAATCTGTAGCCTATTTTGCCATCGACACTGCCGACGTTGTCTTTGCTGTAATCAAATCAGTATAAATTTATGTTTATCAATGGGAAACATGTGTACAGACAAGGCTAGCAGCAGCAGCAGCGCCGCATCAGACACGTTTCTGGTGTGCAAAGACATAGAAAACGCCACGCAACAGAAACGCCAAGCTCACGCCGCGCAGCCATTGTGCAGCCGGCCTAACTCATTGTTCATCAGACGTGACAAGACAAAAGCATTTCGTTTTCACATCGGGTAGGCAGTGAGAAGTGGGAGATTAGCCAACATATTTATAATTTTTTTTTTTACATTTGAATAGTAATTCCAGCATTCGAATAGTACTGATTTATTTTATTTACACACACACACACACACACACACACACACACACACACACACACACACACACACACACACACACACACACACGCATGCACACACGGACACAGACACACTCGGACACAGACACACACACACACACGGACACAGACACACACACACACACAGACACTCGGACACCCACACACACACACTCACACACACATGCACACCCAGACACAGAAACACACACACAGACACTCGGGGACACACACACACGGACGTGACAAGACAAAAGCATTTCGTTTTCACATCGGGTAGGCAGTGAGAAGTGGGAGATTAGCCAACATATTTATAATTTTTTTTTTTACATTTGAATAGTAATTCCAGCATTCGAATAGTACTGATTTATTTTATTTACACACACACACACACACACACACACACACACACACACACACACACACACACACACACACACACAGTGATTTCAACCTGTTAAAACAACAGTCCACCCCTGCGTTTATTTATTTATTTATTTATATTTGACTTTCGGAATTACTTCCTGTTACTTATAGACTTTGTGTGGACTATCAGTGTAAGGGATTTCTTCTTTGGAAGTACCTCGCTGATGAGTTATGGGATATTTAAAGGGAAGCAAAACCAATGGGCAAAGGCAACTTTATTGTAAAAAAAAAAAAAAGCTGTTGTAATCGCAGGGGATTGTATCTGTTATTTAAGGATTCAGTCACTTCGCAACAATTTTATCTAAGTCAGAAAAGCATTTGTTGCCGTTTAAGCCCATGAATGTAGCTGGTGTAGTCCATTTTAAAGATAATACTATGGCTGATTTCACAGCTGCTTTTAGACAGCAACATTGTTGTGCTGCTATTTTAGCCATATTCTTTGAATCTCCCATTCTGCTTACTCTGCAGAAAGATAAGACGGCAATTCAAAATGTTCCCCCACGAAAAGCAGCTCTGCTTCCCAGTGCTCGCTGCTCTCCAGGGGATCTGTTCCTAATTAGAAGCCGAGAGGAGGACACAAGAATGACTTGTGGGTTCCCCCTGAATGTCTCATTTCTAACAGACTGTCAAGGCTATCTGATGACACTCTTGATGCTCCTTAAACGAGAAACCGAAAGGAAAGTGTGCACTGTTGTTTTTGGACGGGGAATTAGTGCAGAATACTACGGCTTTGATGCCCCAGCCAAACATCTGCTGGATCTCCCTCTTTTGTCTTCTTCCTTTCTAACTTTCCCCATACCACTATTTTAATCTCCCCCTCACTATGTTGCTCTCTTCCTGACTGCTTTCCTTTCTTTCGACCTTACTTTTCGGATCCTGCGTCACCTAATGGATCTCCCATTGCTCCGAACCTCTCCCACGGTGACCAGGCCTGTGACGGCCAATGATAATCTTGCTCTGCTGAGTTGTTGTTACCGCTGTATTCACCCTGACCTCCACTTTGCCTCCGCAGGAGAAAGCAGCCAATTATAGCCTGCCAAGACATGGTGTAGCTAGAAACTCCAATTAGAGCTGTAAGAAATGCCAATTACAGCCCCTCTACTGTCTTCCATATTCATATTGTGTGCTGTGTGCTGTGTGTGTGTGTGTGTGTGTGTGTTTGTGTGTGTGTGTGTGTGTGTGTGTGTGTGTGTGTGTGTGTGTGTGTGTGTGTGTGTGTGTGTGTGTGTGTGTTAGTGCGTGCATGTGGGAGACAGCAGGTGTTGCCGCATAACCTTTCTGAATATTAGTCATTAGTTGTTGAGTGCCTCATAAATCCTCCAGAACAGTTGGGTCTGTTATGTCAGACAAACTAGCAAGAGAATGTAAATCAATTTAGAAAAAAATCAACAACACAGTTGTTGGATCTGTTCTATTTTAGTGTGTGCTTTAGGTAAAGAAGTAGGCTGGCGTTTCACTTCACCAAGTACCTCGACATTAATAAAAGAATAAAAAAAAAAAAGACCTGACACCTAACAGGAAATAAGAACTCATGTTCTCATCCAACCAGCCAATAGCACGCTTTATAGCTCAGGTTCAAGTCCATAGGACTCTTGGATTGCTTTGCTCATCGGTGTGACTCACTCAAACACACACACACACACACACACACACACACACATACACACACACACACACACTGTGATTTCAACCTGTTAAAACCACAGTCCACCCCTGCGTTCTGCTGTACAGATGGCTCTACAGTATGCACTTCATTACCTGAACACCTTTTTTATTCGTCCTGTTCTTCATTTTCACAGCTGCCACTGCTGCCGAACCCCACCAAATGGCTTCAGCCAGCGTGATTTGTGTTTTTCCACACAGGCCGTGTACATGTACATGCACTTATTTATCATGTCTCAGAGGAAAGCTGATATGTTTTGTCTCATTTAAGTAGGGTCTTTGATCACAACTTCAACCCCTTCTAGGGTGCACTTTGGCTTTATTTGAAGCCACACTGAACTCCATATTAGGCAAGGATATCATAACACATTTGTTTTTCATCCATTTGTTGGAAGTTAACATTTGAAGTCTTAATTTCCCAGACCTTTTATCACGACAAACTGTAGTTTCACCATGTGCAGAATGGACAACAGAGGTGGAAAAAATAATCGATTCTTAGATGCATCACGATTCTCTCTAGAACGATCCAATGCTAGATTCTGATAAGTTAATAATCAAAAAAAATTATTATTTAAAAGTACAGATCAGAAAACAGAGTGACTGAAAGAGGATGGGATAATGGACAACAACACATGATCTAATAAGACATACATAAAATAATCAGGCAAAACACATATAGGCTGTTCATCTACTTTATCACATTACATCTGACCACCTCATGTTTCATGTTCTAAGAAGCCAATTATCCACCTTAAAACGTGACTGAGCCTCTGACATGGAAGATTACTGTGAGAGAAGGTGGCTTTCACAAGCATGTTTAAGGCTTAAGCACGGAATGACTACAAAACAAAAACCTCAATAGACAAAACATTTCATTAAAACTTGTGTGTGAAAAATATGTCAAAATCTAAGCTTTGTCTAGGAAGTGATTAGCTAACTCTGAGTAGCAAACTCAGATGTATATGTATATTTTTTTAAATCACGCATGGAAATGTACATAAAAAATCGATAATCGGTTTAGAATTGAATCGTTGGCCTCTGAATCGAATCGTGAGGTGCCAAGAGATTCCCACCCCTAATGGACAACATACGAGCGATTTTGTTTTTCTTCAAGCAAGGACTGAAATCAACCAATGTAAATGTCCTCAGGCTGAAAGGCAGTATTTAAAGATATTAATATTGCGCTCAGCAAAGTTCAGGGCAATGTGACTGTCAGATCAAGAGAGAAACGTGAACAAAGTCCAAAATGGAAAGGTTGGATTGTCTGGAAAGCATGAATGTGCACAAGCTGAAACTTTGGTCCTATCTTGGTGTCACATGAAAAGTCCCAATGTCACCAAAAACATCAGGATTCATTCTCTGGGTGGATGGATTCAGGCGGAAAACAGCATTCTGTTAAAAACCCACAAAGGGTTGCGTTGGTTTGGGTGTGTTGCTTTATCTAACAGTAAGATGATGAAATACGATCCAGGAAGGCAGATTTTAGCGGTAGATCAACGAGTGTGAAGGGTTATCACTTATCAGATGCCAAAACACTGCACAGCAGTTAAAATGGAATGAGGAATAACTTGACAGCGTAAACCAGGATTTATCCCTTTCACGTTACAAACTAATGTGCTAACAATGTGCAATTGCATGCACTTGACTGGCTAGCTCAGTGGGTTGCCGGATGATGTTGCATTGCGTTGCAGCAATAGTTGAGCCAGGGTCAACGTTTTAGTGGACCAGTCCTGTTTGTTTTGCCAGAGTCTTCTGTGTTTGCCACCCCAATTCAATGCAGTGGTCTTATTGAAAAGAACGAGGAGAGTGCATTTTTTCACTAACTCCTCTAACCCGGATTTCCCACTGGGCATGTCTGTGCTGCGTTCCGGTTTTGTCCCATCCTCCGCCACGAGCCATACCACACCAGGAGCGTGTCAGAAGCGGAGCCTCTTGCTGCCCGACTCGCAGATGTTATTATCCCTACAAGTACTTGAAAGAACAATCATGTGTTTATTAAGCTAGTGTCTACCATCCACTCCAAGCACTCCTGCAAGTAAACTCCATGCCTTCTCTTTTCTGGCGTTGTCCTTATAAAAGGGATCTGTGGTGTCGTATTATTTTTTTTCCACCTTCAAGATGAATCTCTGGCCGTCCACTGTGTTGTAAAGGAGACATACAGTATACGATATTGGGTGTTGTCTTTTGGTAAATTGACGGGATGCTTTCGATGTTTCACTTCCTGCCCGGCTGTTCAACCTTTCTGAACGCAGCCCACAACACACCCGGTGGAAAATAGGGGTAATAGAGCACAACAGTGTGGTCCCAAAAAAAATCCCATTGATTTTCTCCATAAGGATTTTATTTATTAGCCATAATGATGATTTGAGCCTGAATCAGAGGAAGAATCTGATGTAGAGGAGCAACCAGTCGCCGCTAGATTGGAAATGACTACTTCAGAGTGGTAAGTTTTGTCATTTAGCATTTACTTGCACCACGACCACGACCAGCAGCTCGTGGTGCTCTGTACCCAGCGCACAGTCACCTTTTCTGGGGTAACTAGACCACCAACTACCGCACACCTGACGGAGCTCCATGACCGGCAGCTCGCGGTGCTCTGTACCCAACGCAAAGTCACCTTTTCTTGGGTAACTAGACCACCAACTACCGCTGACCTGACGGAGCTCCACGACCGGCAGCTCATGGTGTAACCAGCGCACAGTCACCTATGCTGGGGTAACTGGACCACCAACTACTGCCGACCTGGAGCACCATGACCGGCAGCTCGCGATGAAATGTGAAAAGTGTCAGCATTCCCTGTACAACCTGGAACACTGCATTTACGACCATGGTTCATTTTCAATATCCTTGAAAAACTTCCAAACGTTCTTCTTTGTAATTCCCGTGGAAGTACACAGAGCAGCGCGCAGCAAACCTAGTGTCTGAGATCTACGCTGGTCTGTATGTAAATTTTGGGGCAGACCAGAGCCAAATAAGGTACAGCCACCGAGTTGACGTCAACTATTAGCTTCATTGGGATTCGCCCGCTTTCAGCGGCAGTTTCAATTGTGAGATTTGCATAGGAGAGAGGTGTCAGTGGGACTTTTAGGTTCTGTGTATGCCTATTTTACCCACCAAACTGTGGTTACTCAAAGCTGGTTGGCTTGGTTTCAGGCTTAAAACTATTTATATAAGCATTTAATGAAACATAAATGGAGATCACTTCCGGGGCCAGAGCCGTTCAAAAACTGTTGAGCTCTGCATCGGTCTCAAGACTGCCTTACTCACTGGATCATGAAGCGTACACTAGCCATTAGGCATTGCCATTTACGGGACAAAAATGAACAAACGGTTACTGTCCATAGTCACTCTTTTTGCAAGTGAGCATATACTGTGCACCCTTACAGTATTTCACCCGCTACGCCCTCACTGAACTTCACCGGTCAGTTTATGCATTATTCCACGGATATGCTGAGCCAAGTTATGCTTTGCTTTAATTGACTCTGAGTAATTTTTCTCCATCTGGCTGCCAATCTTTGGCCCAGATCTCCTCCTACGGGACAGATTTTCTGTGAAAACTGTAATCTGACTACAGACTTCCCACACATGAGGGTCAGCCCACTTCTCTCAGGTTTGCCATGCTGCCAACTGGCTTTTACAGTGAGGGAGCTTTTCTGTCTTTCTCTTTCAATCTTTTATACCCACATCTGCTTCTCCATTTTGTTTTTCTTACCTTTTGTCTCCAATCTGTTCTACCCTCTGTGAGAGAAGAGTGTATGTGTATATCCGAGGGGGTCCAGCACTGTTTCTGCTCCTCATTTATCTGCTTTTACTGTGCCCACTTTCTCCAGAGCTGGATTTATAGGGGGACTGGGCCCTGTCAAAATCATCCCTTGCACTACCATGTGTGCACACGATGGAGTCTGAAGCTTGGCGTGTGTGAGTAAGATAGACTGCTTGACTGTTTCTGGCCTTTGGGTTGTTTAGCTTTGGTGTGCAAATGTGAAGAAGACAGAAAGCCAAAAAATGCCAAAAAACATATTTTATTGTATAGCAGAGCGTGACTTAATGGAATAGTTCGACATTTTGGGAGATTTACTTTTTTGCAAAAGGTCGAGGGCAAGAATGATAATTACACGTTATCATTAATTAACACCTAGTCTATAGCCACGACGTTCCACTTCCAGGATTGTTCCGTTGCCGACGGAAATTCCGCCGGATTTAACTCATTTAGGCCGGATATCCGTTGCCTTGGGCTTCCTTTGGTGCCGCCCAAGACGATTGTGATTGGTTTAAAGAAATGCCAATGAACCAGAGCACGTTTTTCTCCCATCCCGGAATTCTGTGTGGACTCACTTGCACTGTGGAGGAAGGTCTGGCAATGCAAGAACAATTAGCACCTAATCTCGTTGTTTAATCGAAAAATAATATAACGTGATATAACCTAATAATTGGGGAGCTTTAGGGGTGCTGGGATGGGTTTCATTATATGTGGACAGAGCCAGGCTTGCTGTTTACAGCTTGTTTCTGAGCTAAGCTAAGCTAAGCTAACCAGCTGCTGGGTCCAGCTGCATATTAAGTGTACAGACACGAGAGTGGTATCAATCTTCTCATCTAACTCTTCAGCTAATAAGCGTGTTCATTAAAATAGTGCTGCATGTCACCAAATTCATAGAAGTGAAATAACAAATCTGAAGTTTCCGCCCAAAACACTTTAATGTAGAGTTTCATAATAAACCTAGAATCCTGCTGGCCATTGTAGCTAGGTTCTAACAGAAAGTACAATTTGGGAACAATCTTTGATTCTGATGTCAGCTTTGTCGAGCAGTACAGCTAATGAGACTTTTGCTGTCTGTTTTTCTTCAATTAAGTACAATTTTAAAAAACTGAATCAAGTTTTATTATTTAGTGGTCTGGAACAAAGCCATTCATGAGTTTAAATCTACATTTGTACTTTAGCAGCACTCATCATGCTGGCGTTAATCAAATGTCTCCATAGCTTCATTGTGGGCAGTGCTGCACATGTGATTTTTATCAAGCATGAATGGATGAAATCACATCATTCCTGATTTTGGATTTTTGAGTATGATAATGCCGCCTCCAAATTATCAGAACTTTTACCTTCCACCACTTAAGGACCCTTCTAAAAAACAAATGCTCCTATCAGCGTATAGATAGAGATAGAGATTCACCACTGTTGATGGCAGTCACCTGAATCCTCTTATCAGCGCAGGAGATTTATTATGTTTTTCCACCGTGTGTCAGGTGGACTAAAGAGAGGAAGAACTACTGCATGTGTCTCAGTGCAGAACGACTGCTCTCCTCCATACAGGTGGCTCCAATTCTTCTTTAGCTTTTTTAAGTAGTTGCAATAAGTCAGCCTATGAAAGCCCTAATGTGTTTCACATGGTGCAAGCTATTCTTACTGCTGGGCGGACCTTTTACACTGCAGCAGAACAGAAAATAAATGAGAACCTTCAGGAATAAAAAGACAAACGCTCTACTAGAGCTGTAAAAACTCTGGAAGTTACTGTTCAATTAATTGTCTCAGAAATAATTGCGATCAACAATATAATTTTGTCTTTCAGTCAAATTTAAAAATATTTATTTATTACTTTTTCAAACTTTTGAAAGTTTTGAATGAATTCCAGGATACATCTTTGGTTTTATCCACGCCCGCCGATAGGGGGGGACAAACGGGTCTGTTGTCCCGGGCCCACAGTAGGGGGGGGGCCCAGAACTGGGCCCTCATTAAATTATGGAAGAATTAAAAATCTTTTTTTTAAATAGGCCTATTTGTGGAAAACAATATGTAGCATAATATTTGAATTACATAAAAGCGTTTTATTTGTTTTCTTCCTAATTGTCCTGGTAATGGTGGTCAAGAACCCCCCCACCCCCAACATAAAAATGGTTTGGCCACTGATCAAAATTTGATATTGTCACTTGATTTGAAGTTCAGTACGCTCAAAATGTCCGGTCAGCACAAGTCCGGAGCTCGGAAAAGGAAAGAAAAGAGAAGAAGAAAATAGAGGCCTTAGAGATTTTCTAAACAAATATTTAAAAAAAGGTGGTGACGGTGAAGCTGGAACTGTCAACGTAGAGCAAGGTAAGAACCAGCGCAGCCAACGTTTACGAGCCATGTAACGTAACGTAACAGGCCAGCTCTCATGTTAACGTCCATTAGCTTGTATAAAAGCCTGACACAACACGTTAACTTTGACAGAAACCGTTGAGTTTGGTAGCTCCGTCAGTAAGGATGAGACAGAGAGAGATCCAGCTGCAGTCAGGGGACAGAGAGAGTGATGCGGGAGGGGCCCGCTGCCTCGCAACGGAGGGACAGAGTCAGGCTACCGGTGAGAGAGAAGAGAGAGAGATAGAGAGAGAGTGATGCGGGGGGGCTCGCTGCCCTGTCGGAGAGTCTGAGCAGGATGGATCAGAGACTGATTACACACTTAATTTCAGTGAGAGACGTGAGGAGAGGAAGAGCAAGGGAAAAGGAGAGATCTGGCCGCGAGGGGGGGGGGGCCATCTAAGATCTTGTCCCGGGCCCAGGCAAGACTGTCAGCTGGCCTGGTTTTATCACTGTCATGTGACCCACATACAATAGTAACCATGTACACATCCTCTAAAGTAAACCAAGCCTCTGTATTATCATAAAACATTTTTTCTAAGTGCATACCCCCTTGTCATTTTTGTTGCTATGAACGTGTATAGGGTCAAGTGCCAACAACTCACACATAAAATATCAATGGGAAAAAAAATAGTCCAATAATCACTTATATAATTACCATTTGGCCTATCTAAACAATATCAACAACTACCATCAACAGTCATACCCCTTAAGACCTTAGCTAATTAACACAGAAACCATGACTATGTAAAATAATTGACAATTATGTAATAATTGTTACAGGCCTACTCTTCACTGAAGCACCCTAGGCTGCATTAACAGTTCACATATGAACATACAAAATAAGATCGTAGTTGGATTCAAAATAATTACATTTTGTGTGCTCACAGCCCACTTTTCTAACCCTTACCCAGCAGAGGACCCCCCAATAGGAAAGTCCTGACAGCCCCTCCTGAGTTTACAAGTCCTAACACTGTGGCAAACGCTATTCATTACACCACTGGGCTTCTTAAACCAGGAGCTACGGTGTAAGATTTAATTAGCATAGTATAACTGTCGTGATGTCAAATACAATTTCATATAAAGCCACTACCTCCACCAATCAAGGCCAAGCAGGGTCCTAAATTGATTCAGACGGCTCCAAAAATGAACGGCGCAGACCTCTCCTGAAGCCAAAGTGCACTGTAACGTCTCTGCAGCAGTCGACAGGCGGGTACAGAGCGTCCACAGAAAGCTAGTGTGACTGTGAGGAAGCTCAAACTGGAGGAGCTACACTGCTGCTACTGTGCAGAACCCCCCTGTGATTCTGTATGCGCTCAGGTTGAATTAACTCCTGTGTTGACTGCGAGACATGACCCGCTGTGGGGAAATCCAGGGGAGACAGTATTTCAGCATGGTATTTGTGTGTATGTGTGTTGGAAGAAGGTGATTTTATGCTGCACATTAGCTGTCAAAGTCCCGGGGTCTCAGGCCTCAGTGTTTATACGGAGAGATGAAGCCACATGCAGGGGCTGGGCACGGCAGGCTCCTCTACTGTGGTCTGTTAAATGTCAACCCACTAATATTTTGATGCCTGTTAGTGAAGTTGTTGTTATAGTCTGGTATAAACCATGCTCAGCACTACTTCAGCTTTCTGTAGTGCTACTGTTTTAGCTGCGCTCCTAAATACATTGACATTACCTGTAGAGTTGGGAATCATTTTGATTTTAACATTTCTGATTCCAATTCCGATTCATCCTTTCGATTCCAGTTCTTATCCATTCTCTATTCCGATTCTTTGAGGTGTGGAGTTCAAACGGGTCACATGCTTATTTTACAGATAAGAGGAACATTTTATTTTGATGCAATAGTGATTTACAGTTTTACCGGGCTTTTTCAACGTAAACAACTGCGGCTTTACTGTGCTCCTGCAACACAACGAGCACCTGGAAAAATGTTGGCCACTACGGAAACCAAAAGTTGTGTGTGTTACATTTGGAACCGATGATCATATTCGAAACCAATAAACCAATAAAAATAAAAATCGTAATTTTTTAAACGATTCCAAGCTGAAACCGGTTCTCGATGCCCAATCCTACCTGTAAACTAACTGTAGATTATCTGTGAAAAAAGAGAGTCTAAAGCTCAGGAAAAAAAGGTAGTAAGCAGATAAATAAAAAATTTATCAGCAATCTTTTTTTCTTTTTCTTTTTTTTGATTATTTTTGGAGCATTTTTAGGCCTTTATTTGGATAGGACAGCTTAGATTTGAAAGGGGAGAGAGAAAGGGAATGACCTGCAGCAAAGGGCTGAAGGTTGGAGTCGAACCTGCGGCCGCTGCGTTGAGGAGTAAGCCTCTATATATGGGCACCCGCTCCACCAGGTGAGCTAAACAGGCACCCATACTATGGCTTCTTTATCAGCAGTCAAAATATTGTTACGGTATTGATTCTTTATGAATGCAAATTATTTCACAATGGACTTAGTTTAAATTATAATCATTGTGCAGTAGTTATAAGTATTCATTTATATGAAAAAGAAAATTGTTCGTTTGTATTTTCGTTTTTTCCTTTTTTTTCTATCTCCACCCATCTCTCTAATTCTGTCACTTCTACTGTTCTTAAAATCAATCACATACATTCAAAACCATACTTAAGACCAGTTTGAGCACTTTAGACCAGAGGGTTGCCCATTTAGATCCCCGGGATAGTGGTGAAATGTAGTTAAGGTGTAGCAAACATATAGTACATGCCAGCTACTATTAGAAGTGCCCTCAAGCAAGGCATTGAACTACTTATTTTGGTGGAGCTGCAGTTCCCTCTTAAAGATATTCATTCACACTGTTGGAAATAGAAATATGTCTTTCATCAACTTTCCATGGTAAAAAGTAAAATGCTGTGATAAAGGCGGAGTGAGCTGTCATGCCAGCTTGCACTGTACTGTACTGTAAGAATATGTCATCCAATGGGTTCTAGCCAGAAGCCTGATTGGTTCTAGCCAGAAGCTGGAGCAACTATAATAAAAGGGTACGGATGAAGTGAGTAAAGTTTAATTCAAATGAAATGCAACAGTGTAATGTGATACAATGGTATTTAATTCATTCGAGGGTGGAAACCCTTCAGCTTCATGAGACTCCCTTAAGACACAGGATTAGTCAGTCAGTGTCAGAAAGATATGAAGGCTAGTGTGGGAAATACTGTCCAGCAAGAGTTCTGAATTCCAATTTGTCAGTCTGTCGGCCTGTTGGTTGATCCACCACTTTGGTCCAGACTGTAATGTCCGAGACACATTCATGATCCCCAGAGGATGAATCCTTATGATTTTTGGTGATCCTTTGACTTTTCATCTAGCACCAACTACACATCAATTGTATCATTTCTCCAATGAAGCATGTCCACTTCTGCCTAATTATTACAACATTTGGTATAGACATTCATGGTTCCCAGATGTATCTCATTTATCCTAATGACTCCTAATGACCCTTGGTATTTCTTCAAGCCCTACCACGAGGTTGGCACTTTTGGTTATGAGTTAAATGTCTCCAAAATTGTATTAACCAACATGGGATTTGGTGCAGATATTCATGTTCTCCTCAGGGTAAATTATAAAAACTTTTTTGGTGAGCCCAAATGTCTAATATGTGAACATATTAAACATTATGCCTGCCAAACATTAGCATCTTAACATTATTATTGTGAGCCTGTCGCCATGCTGATGTTAGCCTTTCATGAAAAAAATACACCGTTCAGTACACCCTCACAGTACTCTTAGCATGGCTGTAGACTTTTATTCTAGTAGGTTTTTAACATTGCATAATGTTGATTTGTTCACATTAATCAAAACAACAGCAGTCTAACACATTTCCTAATGAGTATTGGTGAAAAGTGAAGCAAATTCTTCATGCATCAAGTGCTTTTTAAACTTGTGTTGTTGATCTATAATTCACTTCAAGCTCCAACACTTTCCTCTCTCCAGTATCTGTCTTGTCTCTCAGTGTCTGCTTTAGTAATGATGAGAGCTTTCCAAGTAGGTGAAACTTGCAGCCATCGTGAGTCCGCCTCAGATCTCTCTGCTCGCTTATACAGACAAGACCAACATATAAGATGTACAGTTTTACCAGGGGTGGAGCCAGATGTTGTAAACATTCGGGGCTCGGTCCAAACCTAGAGGGATTCAGGGGGCATGCTCCCCTGAGGAGATTTTTTTTCTCCTATTTAGGCTCATTGAGTCTCAGCTCTCCTCTCAGAACCAATTTATGCAATTTCAAGACTGTTTATGAACCCCATTATGCAGAAATATTCAAGTACACCATTTTAGAATTGGCAGAAATAACACATTACAACTGCATGGCATTAGCATAAAAGTGGGCGTGTCTGTAAAGATGTACCTATAGAACCCATTTTCATTTATATTTTTGGAGGTCAAGGGACGCCTTTGAAAATGCCCATGCTTTTTCCCCTCTCCAAATTGGAGCGCCTATGTTCAGAGCGTTATTTAGCCATCTTCCCAACAAGCTAGCCCATAGATTCCTGATACCAGTTTATGTATTAGCTTCTCTGCTGAAAAGATCCAGGGCTTTTAAGAAAAAAATTTGGGGCTGGAGTCCCAGAAGCCCTTTGTTTTACTAACCATACACAGGCTAAATTTGCTGGAGTGCAATTGCTGGCTCATCCACAGTACATTTGGCTACATGGTAGAGATGAAGCTATCCATTGTTTGGTGTAAATCACAAAGTTGGAATGATGCTCACTTCATTCTTCAGGCCTTGATTATTGGTAGCAATACTAATATGTTCGTCTCTCTCTCTTTCCATCCCTCTTTCCTCTATCTATCTCCCTCCCTCTCTTCTCTAGGTTGGTGGTTTGTCAGCACAGCAGAGGAGCAGGGCTGGGTGCCGGCCACATACCTGGACTCCCAGAATGTAACCAGAGACGATTTGGATCTGGGCACTTCCAGGACTGGAGAAGGTTAGCACAGACACATGCAAAAACACAAGATTATTACATTCATAAAACACAGAAAGACATCAACGTCATTCTGGCCGACTTGTTCTTTGAGAATCGTCTTTGTAGAAAAGGACATGATTTCTCAATAATGGTTTATAGTGGGCGTTTCTTTTTCTGTATTCACATCTCAATCTAAGAAAGTCAGAGCTCAACACACATACACACACACTTACAAACACACTTCCAGTCACACATTAGGAACCTTGAAGACCACAGTCGCAGCTCCATGGTGAAATGGTACCAGACCGCGGCCAAAGGGTTTGCAATATTTTGGCACCACAGAAAATTCCTTTCAACTCCCCCGGGAGGCTGCAACTCTTGCAGTAGCCTCGTTTTGTTGTGACCCTTTCCTCCCCAATGTTTAGTCTGACTGCTGGGATGGAGCATTTCATCACTGTGTCATCATAAGCCCATTTCTGCTTTTAGACCAAGGGAATCCAGTAGAGATAAATAAAGTGCAAACACACAGGTATGCTCACAGGCATGCTTAGAAATGCATGCAACACACACATACATTACATTGTTTATCTGCAGCAGTGTGTGGTAATGAAATAGGAATGGTGGGATAGGTTATTATGTTGTATAGTGCCACTAACAGGCGTTTTTTGTCTCTCATTAAAACATGCCAGCCTCCATGCTTCACTGCGCACATTCTGCAAGACACATTAAATAAAAAAACACACACTCTGCTAGAATGAAGACAGCTCCTGCACAGCTGCCACAGTCACTGTTATTTGCTGTTCGGATTCGTTTCTTGGATTTTTTCCCCACTCCCACTCGCACACACTCACATACACACGCTTAATATATGTTGTCAGTGCCTGTACCAGTGGAATCTCTTCCAATACTGTATCCTGGAGGTAAAATAACAGCTTCAGGGATATGGAGTGTTGGTTGCCTGAGGACTTTTTTAGTGTTTAAAAGGGGTTTTCATTTTTTTCTTTTTTCCCCAAACGTACTTGGATTTAATTTGGTGTGCTATCTAATATTAAATTGGGATTAAACAACTGCATTTCATTTCATTTCGTCAGTTATGATAACACCATTTCAAGTAAAGGCCCTTTTTGATAAAGGGCGAAACATACACACTGAATAAACAACACATGCAATGCAAATTTGCTCCCAGGTCATTTTTTTCCCCCCTGTTTTCACCTGAAATACTGTAAGCCAATCACAACAAGTGATTTTGATGTAAGCAGTCACATGACAACATACAGTAACAACAATGGCAGATCGCCTAATTGTTTACGTCTCGCAGCAACAGGCGCTCCTTGATGAAGGCCCTACAAACCTGAACGATGTTGGCACTTCGGACCCAGTTGGCAGTCACATGAGAACATATCTTCTTTTAGATGAAGTCCACAGGTGCATACTGTACTGGCACCAGAGTGCATGTAGCCTATAGCCTGTGTATTTGAACTATTTACATGGTTAAATCACATTTGTTTATCACAGCTGCAATCTCTGGGGATTTTACGACCGTAGACAAGATTTATCTAAGCAGCCCAAGGCTACAGATCCTTCTGACACGGGGTCTGGGCTGCTTTCTCCCTTACTGACACAAGTTATTTCCACCTGCCATAATGGGTATGGGTGTCTCCAAGACATATTCAAAATGTCTTGCCTTGTCCTGTTGTGCAAAACTTTACAGTTGCATCATGTTACATGTAAATTTCAAGCTGTTTATTCATGGCATGATCTGTGTAATAGTGCCAATTGCACACATCAGAGTCTGATTACAGGTGTTGGGGCTGCATATGTGAAAAAAAGTTGTATAAAGCCTTTTGTGTCTCCAGAGGGAGCTGCGTGAAATCTGATAAATGTCCTCAAGTGATGTCACTTGAGTCAGAGTCGGTTGGGTCTGAAGACTACAAAGTTTGAAAATGAAAAATAATCTGGGGTGTGGAGTATGATCCTCTCAGACCCCTGTAGCCGCTGCTAATCTCTGATTGAGGCTAGATGCTACATTAGCTGCTACTGACGCACCCGAATCTCCGGACAAACTGTCAGGGGTCGAGTTGCATTCTGGGTAATGCATTAAAGGTACCTAGTGGACGGTTCTGCTGCATCGATTTAGATTTCTTTTTTAACTGTCCACTTGCTAAATTGGTGGAGTACTCTTTTTTTATAGATTATATAAACCACTTTATTTAGAGGTTGAAAGAAAGTGCACCCCAAATGTTATTAATAATCCCTTCGATGCACAGGAAAACTGTGTGTGCACATCTACAGTAAGTTGTCCCACATCACAGCAATGTACTCTGAGTACATTCTGTTTATTAGTGACCCAAGACCCAACTGTAATGAACCAGAATGTATCCTTTAAAGGTGCTCTAAGTGATGTCATGCAATTTTTAGGCTACAACATATTTTTGTCACATACAGCAAACATCTCCTCACTATCTGCTAGCTGCCTGTCCCCTGAACACACTGTAAAAAAACGCGGTCTCTGTAGACAGCCCAGGCTCCACAAACGGCAACAAAAACAAACTGCGCCAACCTGCACCACCAAACATAACAGAGTTCCAGCGTTAACGTTAGCCAATAACCGACAAAAAGGATTTTGGGGTGGGAGTTAGGGGGGGGGTTAGTGCGCGGAAGCATGGAAGGGAGGGGGAGGGGACGGGATGAGGAGGAGGGAGGGGCGAGCTAGCCTTTTTTTGTTTGGCAATACTTCGAACGTCAACAAGAAGTAACGTCACCCAACATCACTTAGAGCACCTTTAAGCCTGTGGGTTGGATATAAGCGTTATGTTACACACTCTCGTTGCATTTGGTTTTTCGACTATCTTCTCTCTGCTAACCAATGCACTCAAGTGAATTTATGCAGGAATTACCTGAGCTCACAACTGCACCCAAGTACACCCCCCCCCCCATCCCCGATCCCCATTTTCCCATTAGGCCTGGTGTCTTTGTGTTTGCACACATCGTCACTTCTTATTTCTGATCTCCCCCTTTCCCGCTTCCTGTCGTCCCTTACATCTCATTATCTCTGCGTGGTCTGTAACCTAATTCCACTCACCGCTCAGCTCACTGGAGAGGAACTGACAGGCGCAGCCCGGGCCCCCCGCTGAAATTACCTCGAAATAACATTTCCCTTTGTGCCTTCCCTTAGCTGATATTTCAATTAGGAGGTCAACAGGAGTCGGATGATGCTCAGTGGGATGGATGGAAGGCAGACAAGAGTCAAAAGGGAGAGGAAATGACAAGTAGCAGAGGCACACAAAGGGAGAGAGGGCAGAAGGAAAGATGGAGAGACAAGAGGGTGAAGAGAGGACAGAAGATGGAGAAGGAATTAGATTACCACAGTAGAAAGAAAGATAGATAGATAGAAGATAAGTGATGTTTCCATCTATCCTTCCCCTCATTAACGTGTTTGCTCAGACAATCCGCTAAGATAGGAAAATGGCTCATTGTGTTATGACTGAGGCTTTATTTTATACAGACTTTGAACTAATAACGATTGACAGAGGTCAA
This sequence comes from Perca fluviatilis, assembly GCF_010015445.1. Taxonomy (NCBI): domain Eukaryota; kingdom Metazoa; phylum Chordata; class Actinopteri; order Perciformes; family Percidae; genus Perca; species Perca fluviatilis. The sequence goes on from NC_053112.1 coordinate 35,116,343, forward strand.
GAGTTCAGCACACTACAGCTGGAAACTGTAAAGAGCAATACAATCTGTGTTTTGAGTTCCTTTCTTATTGATTATTTTAAGGATATAAGGTTTTTTGGACTTAATTATAGACAGAAATGACTTGATAAGATGAAGGTCGACAGTGTAAATACATACATACACAGACATGGATCCTCACACAACATTGTGCCTAATCAGGTGCTCCAAAGGGAATTCCTCATTTATAGATTTGTGTCCATCCATTGTCATCTCAAATAACCACAACAAATGTAGTAATGTCTGCTGCATTCTTCTTTTATATATTATTGTAAATTAAATACCTTTGTAGTTTGCACTGTTGTTTGGACAAAACAAGTTATTTAAAGATGCCAAGCACCAGCATTTTACCCAATAGACTGTAAAAAAAAAAAGAAGAAAAAAAGATAGACGACGCGTCTCCACTTCCTCGCACTGTACAAAAGTGAAGCCAAAATATCCCGGATACGGGCGCTGCCATCTTGTAATTTTGGAACCAGAGTCCGCGCAGTAGTGATAGGGCGGTGGTATCAAAGTCCCGCCCATACACCCGCCCGACCAATCGCCAGTCAATCACAGGGATCAATCATGACCGTTCAATACGTTTTTATTACATAAAAAAATGAATAAAAACAAAACTTATCAGAAAAATTAACACTTAATCAAACATCAGCGTGATCACAACTACCTAGAATGACAGAAACATATTTGGGAAAAATGTTTTTGACTGAACTTTGATTTTTTTTGTTTGGCCCATGTCCCATCCGCTTACATGGAGGGATCTGGGTTAAATGACCTATACTGCAGCCAGCCACCAGGGGGCGATCCAGATGTTTTGGCTTCACTTATACAGTCTATGCATCAACCCCTTTTCTATACCCCTTTTAAACATTTCATAGTCTGAACAAATAATCGTTTTATTGCCACTTTGTCTGGCTTGTAAGGAGCAAGCTGTATGTGAATGATTGTGCTACTGTAGCGAACCTTCCTGTCAGAGGGAAACCTAAAACTGGGCCAGGAGGCCCGCTACAGTAGCTGACTTTGATGATATGTGTGCTGACTACCAGTGTCAGCCAGAAGGCCTAGTGATTTTTGTTGTTGTTTGACGTTCGTGCCTGTCTCATGGCGAGGGGGGCGGAGTATGTAAAGAGAGGCGAAGGTTGTTTGAATTAAGAGCTCTCTGGCAAAAACGAAACAGAAGTTGTAAACGTTTTGCTGAATAACTAGTAGCTCAAGGTTCATGGTAGCCTGGTTGACACCAGACCCTTCTCAGTTGTAACTGAGAGTGGGTCTGGGAAAGGTTCATTCACAGCTCATTTCCAAAGGGGCGTCACCAACGGACGCCACTCAAATGCCTCTGGGCGCAATTGGATAGTCCTTCAACCAATCAGACCAATGATCCAGGTGACGCTTTTCACATCCAATATCCAACTAAAAAAATGTGATTGTGGTTTTTGGTGTCGTCCCTCCACGCCCTACTTTTTCCTTGCAGGTGTTGCATATTGTAAACTTGTTATCTTCTGCACACACGCTGAAGAATGTCCAAACAGCTGACATGTTGCAGGTTAATTCACGAGGTTCCCTACATGTGCAAGAATAGCGCGGACACGCGCTTCACACCGCGAGCACTGCAGGTACGCGCCACACACGGCGGAGAAGGTGAGAGAAAGGAAAAAGAGACTGTGTCTCTGTCCGTGTGTGCGTGCGTCCTTGAGAACTGTAACTCGTATAACTTCTGTTGTCAGTTAATTGTAACGTTGACCGCCATGAAATCGCCATATGTCAGACTGACCTGCAGCTCGCCGGTCATGGGCGTCATGTTGAATGTAAACAAAAAGCTGCTCGCCGTTACTGCGCTATCCTCGTCTGCGTAAAGCCCGCCTCAACGGTCGTGATTGGTGTTAAGCCCGCCTCAGCGGTTGTGATTGGTGCCTCAATTTTGAGAACATTGGAAATGGGTTTCAATGGGCTCTTCGCCAGACTGACCTGCAGAGCAAATCTCAAATTTGCCGGAAGTTCGTCAGGGTTTACCCAGGCTAGGTTCATGGTGTCTGTTGTGCCAGTCAGATGTTCAACAAAGCTCCCTAAAAATAGAATAAAACATCATATCTTATAAAATTAATATACACAACATCATAAGTAAGAGTATTATTACACATCCACCTACTGTATAAATAACGGTGCAGTATAACACGTGGTGGTTAGATATCCATCCTAAATGAATAAGGACGATTGGACCCTCAAATTAATCCTGCTTGTGGCTTTTAATCCATACACTCCATACTTTAGGAAGTAAAAGGTGTGATTTACGCACATACTGTATATGTGTATAATAAAATAAAAAAAAAAAACTCGAAAAATGTTTGCTTGTTTTCATCGAACTGCACATAACTTTGCATTTACCATATCCTTAGCTAAAATGCTAAAGCCAGCTAATAGTTGCAAGAGATGGTCTACTGGCTTCAGACTTGACAAGCCGTTGTTTATTTGCCATTGTCCCTTGGAAACTATTGTGGTGTCGCTAACAACAGTTTCTTCCTTTGTTTTGCCTTTGTTCACGTTGCTAATCAATGCTTCTTACACTAACTCCACATCTATTTGTTTGTTTTCTTTTTGGTTGCTCCTCATCATCATCAGTTACTAAGAGACGCAAGGCACATCTGAAGAGGCTGGACCGCCGCTGGACCCTCGGGGGTATAGTCAACCGCCAGCAGAGCAGAGGTGAACATAAAGACAGCAGGAACACACACACAAACACACACACACACACATTACACAGTTACAGTAAATGTATACATATCCCACACCGATGGGCCTGCACATGCATACAATACAAATCCACAAACCCACAAGGAATCAGACGCTGAGTCATTGTCTCTCTCCACATAGCAGCGCAAAGCAGCTCATGCATAAGGACGCTTACACATATAGTGCATAATTATTAGCATGTATGCATATACCGCAGATGCATTCACAGATGAAAGCACATTTTTTGTGTTCGTTGATTCTTGGAAAGATTATGTGTGGCAAAACGAGCTCAACTCAAAGGTCCCCTTACTAGCTATTTCTGAGTTTACATCTTACTAGGGATGGAACGATGCATCTTGAATAAAAAGCGATGTAAATGTGTAAAGAGTACAACAGGTTCAGATAAAAAATGAATCGCGATGCAATTTTTAAATGGCCCAGGGCGTAATCTCCTTTTGATTTAACTAACTAGTTTATTTATTTGAAGAGATTTCATTTCTGTTTATTTAGTTATTTGGATTTGGGATTTGTTTTAAAAATCTAATTATAAAATCTTTTATTTAAATTTTGTTATTTAAAATACAATTTCAGTTGCACTTTTGATAAGAGGACACATGTTGTTTTGTACAGTTTATATAATTAAAGTAATTGTTCAGTCATTTGTCTGCAGCTCATTCTGTTAAACAAATCGTGACAAAATCGTATGGCGAACTTTGAATCGTGAATCGCATCGAATCGTGAGTTAAGTGTATCGTTACATCCCTACATCTTACAGGTTCATCAGGGAATAGCACTGCCTCAGGTGTCATTACATGACTCAACTTCAGCTACTTTGTAAGCTCAGTTTTTAAGTTAAAGTTAACACGATAACAAGTGTCTGAAACTTACTCACACATATAGTACACACCTTCCCCACAAATGGCCCCACTCCCCTGCACTCTCAAATAGTTTGCGGCCAACAACAACTGGCCTTGAGTATCTACCGGGAGCAGCACATTGGGTGGCCATGAGTCGGCTCTGACAGTGAAATCTCAAATCTCACTCCATCAAACTTGGAACGCTCTTCAGCTCACACACAGCAGCAAAATAATTGGATTGCCTTAAACAGATTTGGATAATTAAGGCTATTCGTCTCTCACAACACAAACTCATCAACCTTGACGGCCACTGAGCCATGTGAACATAAATGATTGTATAACAGTGTTGCTGCTTAATTAAAGCAAACTCCCTTAGGTTTAAAATGCTGTTAGGGGTTTTGCATTTCCCTTGTAAATCTTTAAAAAAGATAAACATGAAGAGGTTCTTGCATGCTTTTCATTGTAGCATTTGGCAAGTCATCTGTGTTTTTTTTCGAGTCATTTTTGCTTCAGTGCTGAAAGAGAGACATGAGTCTATGTCTGAAAAAACACGCAGTCACTTCTCTTGGGGGGGCGAGTGGCGCTTTCTAATGCAAACTTTTCTCAGAATGTCAATTAGGCACTTGTCTGGTTCCAGGCTTAGTCAGGGCTTCAAACAGACGCTCTGTAGTTATAATTTGTTTATGGAAGCTGTTCCTGGACCTGTGCAACCTCCGTAAAACACTCTTTGTTTCTCATCATCAGGGGCGGGGCTAGAAGGTTGCACAAGGTGGCACCCCCCCCCCCAATCCATTGGGCTACTGTGCTGTCAGTCTGACAATTTCATTTCCATTGGGTCAGAGCACATTGGCTGCCTGTTCTGCCAACTTTCCCAGCCCTTGTCACAAGACCAATTAATGTTTCCATGATGACTATCCAAAATTCTGATACCATGGAACTAGAACTGGAATTGTTTTCTTTCTTAAAAAGTGGCAGACTGAGCACATAGAAAATGTGCATTGTATTCGGATATACAGTTTGTTTAAAATGAAAACAAGTGAAACTAATAATGAATCTTATGTGTTTATGTGTGCTTATGATAATTACATTATGGTGTTCTATCTTATCCAATATTTCTTCTGTTTCTAAGCAGATTTTCTATGCTGTATCATAGTATAGCATGGCTGGACTGGCTTGTGTTACCACCTTCCTCCAGACCAGCGGGCAATGGGGCATTAGTGATCAATCAGAGGAGATTGAATACAGGGCAAACTCTCGCCGAATGTATGTGCGCTCCTTCTAAAAATACACACACTGACATACAGGATATATTCTTCTATAGTCAGCAGCCTCAGGCAGTTGATGCAGGGTAAGTTACTCACACGGCCACATACCCATGGCGTTAATCCTGTTTGGTTTTGTGGGGAAGAATAGCGGTAGACAGGGGGACATTACACATTAATTCCCCCCGAAACAGCTTATTTTAGGAATTCAAACTGGCAACCTTCTTGTCACAAGTCTGAATAGAAATAATAAAGGGTCACTGTTCACACTATATCGTCATTAATGGAATGGAATCAAAGCATATGAAGCTATGGCAGGTTAGGGGAACAGTGTTACCCAGGTCTGCAGGAATGTTACCTAACTAGATATGTCTCCCAGAACAGTGAGGCTTGGCCCCAATAAGCTGGTGGAAAGTGTGAAAGTGGGACAGCAGCCCAATCTGCCGACTGGTTTTAATCACACAGACCTCAACCTCTGTAGAGAGTGGATGAGTCACCCGGCTATTTGTCGCCACCAGAGAATGAAACACGTTCAACACTTTTGGTTCATGTTCTTGAACTCCACCACTTATTTTTACTTTTTACTTTTGTAGGTTAGAGGTACTTTTTCAGGTCACATATTTAATATATCTTATGCCTATATATCTATTTGTTTTGTACAGTGCGATGGCTCTTTGATTGTTTAAGCAATATTTGCATAGACTTGAACATACGAATTACTTTCTCCAAAATACAAATGTTTAAAGTCACTGCCATGCAAGGCTGGATTTCCCACTGAGCAAAGCAGGAAACTGACCCCAGATTTCTAGGGGTCCTGAAGGCTCCAGGCTTAACAGACACTGCAACCAAAAACAGCAAAGTAGTCTTGAAGATCCCTGTGCCTAAATCTAGTTTCGAGACATGCATGACTATATTGTATATTAATATGTTTCTGGGCCCCCATTAATGGTGGCTAAATAGGGGGCAAGCAGCTGATCTTGGCCATGGGGCTACCTAGCAGGTGAATGTGTTCATACTGCCATGGAGAGATGTCTTTTCTGTTATCATGCATACCAAAGTTACATACTTCGGTTGAATATCAGTGCAAACATGCAGACTACTTAGGCATTCGCAGGGCACAGCTAACTTGCAATGTTTACAGTTGATCGCTATGCCCTTTAGCATGACTTAGCATTGCTAATGTTATTACAGGCCACCAGAAATGCTAATTATTATCATGATGGCCAAATCCAGAAACCTTTTGGCCAAGGTTTGATGCAATTACCAGTTATACTTAAATAATAAATATAAAATACATCATTGGGTATTTTACCATTGACTTTTGGCCCTCAAACGGCCAAAATTATGACAATTGGTTGGATTGTCGAAGTACTGGAGGGTATTGCTGCTACATATTCAGTAACTCCAATTCTCTCTCCACTGGGCGTTCCGGTTTTGTTCTGTCCTTAGCCACACACCATACGCATCAGGAGCGTCTCAGAAGCGGAACGTCTTGATGCCTGCAGATGTTATTATCTCTACAAGTACTTTACAGAACAGTCACATGTTTATTAGCTAGTATCTACCTTCCACTCTAAGCACTCCTGTAATTTAACATCTGGGATGTCTATTATGTTTTTCAACCTCCAAGGATGAATATCTCGTTGTCCGTGGTGTTATAAAGGAGACATGTATGATATTGGGGGGTGTCTTTTGGTTTATTGACCGGATAGTCTCGCTGTTTCACTTTCTACCCGGCTGTCCAAACAGCCCGTGGCTCGTGTGAAAATAGACCTGCTGCGTGCGTATCTTTAGCGGAGCAGAGAGCCGCTTCACATACGCTTTGGGATGTGCTGTGGAGCGGCTGCTGGATTAGCAAGCATTGACTGCGGCGCATCCGTAACGCAGCGCGGCCGCTAACGGCTTCTGGGCCGGTAGCTCTTTTTCCACCATCACAAAATAGTCTCACCGTGAAAACTGCAGCTGCTGCTGACTGGACTCATGTCATTTCCAACTTTTTCATTCACCACCACACTTCATTTTCTGACTGTGTTACCGTCTGTTGACATGCTGTCCAATTACTGTACGCTGTCTGTCTCACTGTCAACAGTGCTCCAGTTAGCCCTGAATCAAATACAACTTGCTATTGGGGATAATGTTAGTGCCAGAAAGTTAAGACAACCAAAGGCAAGATTTCATGCATTTCATTATGAAAGTTCAAGAAGCTGATATTTGACCCATGCCAAATTTCACCCTTTGCACGTTTATCTCATTCTTATCCTCCCCACTCCCTTCTCATCCCTGTTCCCCCGCTTTTTGCTATGTGAATGGAGACACTACTGTCCCTGCCTGATAATGCATTGCTGAGCTAGCGATAAGAAATGTGTGAGTGAGGTTTTACAGCTCTGCACAGACACTTGAGATACAGTTTGATTTAGGAGCACTGGCAAAGGACGAAAACAAAGAGCGATCACGTAGCATTTATGTTCTCGCAGGATGTAATTTGCTAATGGAAGAGAACAGCAGTATACTCTGCAGCCTGTTTGCTGACACAGACTTCTTTGCCTTTTACGTTACACTTCATAAAGAAGAGGGGGGTGTGAACTGGAGATCTTGACAATAAAACAAGTGCACGCTCGGGACCGAAATTAAATTACAGCACATCTCTTTTTGACTCCCCCGTGCTCGGACACAAAGCCAGGTCAGGGTGTCTTGACCTCTCTGGGGATGTTGATTGGCTACTGACAGCCAAGTGACCTCACTGTGCACTCGGGAGGGGTGGCGTCTCACACTCCAAAGTTTAACACAAGCCTGCCGTCCTCCGCCCTGCCCTGAGTGCTATCATTTACAGGAGGTCCCTAATCTGATTTATAGAATCCCACTGACCGCTCTCAACTCACTGTTCTGTCCCTGCAGTGTGACGCCGGCGCCAACACACACACACACACACACACACACACACACACACACAAAGATGGACACTGAGGCACGTGTACAGCTCATGAAGACACACGCAGATGTGATTTATAGAATCGTTCGTCTTTTATTCCGGTCTTCAGGGAATTAAAAGCAACTACATGATAAACTACACAACACACACAGTGCCAAAGAGTTTGTCAGTAGGAACTTGTTTCGGTGGAACATTTGCACCCCACAAAAGAAAACACCACTTACAATATTAAATGAAGTTAACTGTTCACACAATACAGTAAAATAAGCAATTTAAATTAGCTGGATACATTGTTAAATGTCATATTGTTCTTACCAATGTATCGCCGTGTGTACTTTGTCCCCAGAAATTCCCGCTAATCTGTCCCAAACGTCCCAGTTAGAGAGTAAATGGTGTAAACATATTCTTTGTAAATCTTTATAACTATTCCCCAAAAGAACCAAGCAGGCCTGCCATGTTGCACGATCCAAATTTTGCCATTTTCAACGTGTAGCCTGCTAGCTCAAAGTGTGTTGTTTTCCGTAGCGAAGCGATTTTGAGAACAACAACAACACAGAGAGCGGAAGGAGAGGGACAAAGCCTGACATCGGATGTCAAGCTTTATCCTGGAACTGTACTTCCGTTGATCCCGACTAGGAGTACATCGATATAAACGCTTAACAAACGCACACATTTAGGTAGAAGTTCCAGATTTCTCTGTAAGCCAACCCATTTGTTATTTTCTGTCTCGCAAGCACTCGCCCCAACCCCTACACACACACACGCACACACACACACCTTCACACATCATGCTTTGCAAGCTGAGGTTCAGGGCCAGACATTCCACTCTTCCACATTATTGACCTCAGCTGCTCTGTAATGACAGGCAGGACAGGAACTTAAATCCCCGCCGTCTGGGCCTACACCACCTATTGCAAGCATGCATTCAGATGAATAAGAACACATACTGTACCTCTGAGATATCATCCCTGCCCCTCACATTTCCTTGACCAATTGTATTGCTGTACCTCCAGCCAACTAAGGTCACATTCTCTAATGTCTAACTCATTTATTCTAAACATGTTTAGATCCCACCCTACATCCTCCTTCATATTTTCTCCCACTTAAGTCATCAGATTGCATACACAGATGATTTTTATTCCTCTCCATACCATAGCAGTTCATCAGCCAATGTGCTGTCCACTGATCATCCCTTTCACTGCTGGGAAGCCAATCTTTTGTCTCCTCCTCTGATCCCATCTTTTGCCTCGGTGTCTACGAATCCCCTAACCTTCTACTGCTCCCCGCTAAGCCAATTGTAGAATTTCCTTCCCCACAGGGTCTTGGATGAACTAGCAGAGCGTGAGAGAGGAGTGGCGGTCAGATATAGATCTGAGAAGAGAGATCTTTGTCCAAATATCTTCTCAAGGGAGGCTCCTGCTACAAGAGGAATCTCCCTCTGGAGACAGAACATTGGATCAGGGTCCAGATAGCTTGAATGAGGCCTGGTGTGGAGAGGAAACAAGCCGCAAGGGGGAGCGGTTCCACCAGTAGAGGGAGCCGGTTGTCATTCTTGTGTAGGACAGGGGTCTCCAGCGTTTTATAAGCCTTAAGGCTGTTTTATGGTTCTGCTTAGGCTCCACGCAGAGCTTTCGCCGTAGCCTACGTAAGTGGCCTGATAAATACTTGTGCGCTGGTGTGTGCGTCGAGCCGGTGTGTGTGTGTGTGTGTGTGTGTGTGTGTGTGTGTGTGTGTGTGTGTGTGTGTGTGTGTGTGTGTGTGTGTGTGTGTGTGTGTGTGTGTGTGTGTGTGTGTGTGTGTGTGTGTGTGTGTGGGGAGTGGGTGTTAGAGCGAGGGAGAAGTGAGAGTGTGACAGCGATTAGCTTCGGAGCGAGTACTGACTCTAGGGTCATAGTGAGAGAAACAAAGTGTCTCCCCTGTTCTTTCTGACCACGGGGTGGAATCTGTAGCAGGAAAAGTTAACCCTCTCCTTGATTTCATGTTGTTTACGGAGGAGAACCAGGAAACGTGCGTCGCTGCGACCTGTAGTTAAATTTTTCGAGAGGTGCACGTCAGGCTACGGCGTAGACGCAGAGGGGTCTGCGGGGGTACGCCGTCGATTCTACGCAGCAGCATAAAAAGGCCTTTAACTGAGAGAGATGGATCAGGGACCCCCTACTACATATATAGTATAACATTAAGTTGCATATTAAACGGGGCCTACAATAATGTGTGGGCAGCCTAAAGCCTTTATTATTATTAATTGTAGTGCATAAAATATTAAGCTATTGAAAATAATAACTGTTGGCATGATTTTATGAATCCTGTTTTGATGTTAAACATGCATGTGGCACAGTGAATCTTAAGGATTAACTGTAACTGTGGATGGCTACCTTTGGGACTACCTTACCTATAGGCCAGCTATCATCAATGTTTTTTTTTCACTGATTTTTTTCCACTGATTTATATTTGCTAATAATATGTTGGATTCTTTAAAAAAAAAAATCTAAAATTAACAATAATTTGGTTACCCCCCCCGCAGTAACTCTAAGGACTGTTGAAGATCTCTGGTGTAGAACAAGGGGGAGAGGGTTGTTTGTGTTGCTATGGAAACAGTCGGCGCATTTTAAGTAGGCCACACTCTGCTTTCTCTTCCCCTCATGAGGACCTCTGGAAAGATGTCAACGATACAGTGGTCGAACCCCTTCGATGCGAGCCTGTTTCATGATAACAGTTGACTCACTCTGCTACTCTTTCTCTTTGCTTTACCCCTCCTGACCTCCCAGAGGAGAAATACATGACCATACAGCCGCACACCAGTCAGGGGAAGGATGAAGTCAGCTTTGAGAAAGGCGTCACCGTGGAGGTGATCCAGAAGAACTTGGAGGGCTGGTGGTACATCAGGTGAGTAAATGCTGAGGAGTAAAAGGTGCTCAGCTCATAAAAACAAAGCATATATATTCACACACACACACACACACACACACACACACACACACACACACAACACACACACACACACACACATATATATATATATATATATATATATATATATATATATAGGTGTATATAAAGTGTATATATATATATACATAGATATGTATGTATATAGATAATTTTTTTAATATAATTTAATAAAGGGCAAAAAAAAAAAATATATATATATACAGTACAGGCCAAAAGTTTGGACACACCTTCTCATTCAATGTGTTTCTTTATTTTCATGACTATTTACATTGTAGATTCTCACTGAAGGCATCAAAACTATGAATGAACACATATGGAATTATGTACTTAACAACAGTGGAAATAACTGAAAACGTCTTATATTTGAGATTCTTCAAAGTAGCCACCCTTTGCTTTTTTTGATAGTGCTGCAAACCCTTGGTGTTCTCTCAATGAGCTTCATGAGGTAGTCACCTGAAATGGTTTTACCTTCACAGGTGTGCCTTTTAAGGGTTAATTATTGGAATTTTTTCCCTTATTAATAAAAAAGCAAAGGGTCTTGAAGAATCTAAAATATAAGACATGTTTTCAGTTATTTCACACTTTTTTGTTAAGTACATAATTCCATATGTGTTCATTCATAGTTTTGATGCCTTCAGTGAGAATCTACAATGTAAATAGTCATGAAAATAAAAAGGAAACACATTGAATGAGAAGGTGTGTCCAATATATATATATATATATATATATATATATATATATATATATATATATATATATATATATATATATATTGTGTGTATATAGATAATTTTTTTTATATATATGTGTGTGTATATAGATAATTTTTTTAATATAATTTAATGAAGGGCAAAAAATGCATCATTGCTTTACCAAGCACTAACTAACCAATAACAATTGTATTAACAATAAGTATTTATCAACTATTCAACAAAGTATTATAGTCATCTGTTGCAACTTTATAATAACCATCCACACACTGTTTATAGACGTTTACAAACCAACTAGTAACCCTTAAAAAAGTGTTAGGAATTTCTGGTCCATCTATCTTATCGATTTGAGGCTCAAGATTCGATTCAAAATCGATTTTCAATTCAAAAACAAGTCTCGATTTAAAAAAAAAAAGAAAAAAAAAAAGATTCACAGTATGTAAATGCAGTTACTTTTCCCATTTTTTATTTTTTTTAAATATGAATCGATTTTTGGAATTCTGTGAATCGATTTTGAATCTGTAGAGCTTGAATCGCGATTCAAATATGAATTGATTTTTTTGCACACCCCCTATTATCTTTATTATCTTAAAGGGTTACAAACTTTTTTTTAATCATTACCTGATCCCTAAAATAGCATTTGAGGGATATAATGTGTCTAACAATAAACTGTTAATTTACAGCACTACTAATAATTAGTAAGCTGATTAATGACAATTAACTAAAGATTAATTAAACTATCAATTTACCATCTATTAATGATGGTTATTATAAAGTGTTACCGACAATTCACAGATAGATTCTTAGATGTGTTTAAATTAATTCTATTTGCACTTTGGGGGTGATCTCCTAGAAAATGGACTGCGAAAAGACAGGAAACAGCGCCGGACCAGATGTGTCCGGATATGGCCAACAGCTGCGAACTGTGTCCGAGACATGGACACAGTTACATTAAATGAAAGAAATGGAATCAGTCCAAAGCTTCTTTTTTTGTGAATCCAATTTCAGTCCTCAGAGAACATCGTTGGTCGTCAGTGCTGTGATCAAGGCAGCGTTTTACTGCAGCTCTTATTGGTTGCTTTAAAGTTGTATATAAATGAATGTTGATTATTTGCGTAATGATATTGAGATTTCCATATAGCGTTCTCCACAGGTCAACTGGGTGTGCTGCATGGGATAATTTTTTTTTATGTGTGTGTGTGTGTGTGTGTGTGTGTGTGTGTGTGTGTGTGTGTGTGTGTGTGTGTGTGTGTGTGTGTGTGTGTGTGTGTGTCTGCCTGTATGTGCAAATGTGTGTCGTTTACCAAGCCATTGTGTATTTCCTGCCAGTTGTTTGTTTCCTCGTATCCCCGGGGGGCTAAAGAGAGTGCACAGCTGATTACTATAACATGCTGTCTCGTGGCATGTGACAAACACATGCACACATAAGAGCATGTGCATGCTTACAGTATATACCCACAAACCTACTCACTGTTAAAGGTGCTTATGTGTGATTGGGTGATATTTGTAGTCAATGGCTAATATGTTTATAAAGCACTTGTTCAAACAGCTGGTTGGGAAATTTTCCTTATCCGAATCGAGGCTCTAAGGATAGAGGGGGTCATATGCTGAACAGATTGTAAAGCCCCTTGAGGAAATGTGTGATTTGTCATATATGGTTATATAAATAAAATTGGCATGTCTTGATTTGACACGCCTCGGCCCTCATTGCAGTTGCACAACGTGTCGTATCAGAGCCCATTGTCCAACAAGAAATAATAATCCAGATGTAAGTCGGAGTCATGCTGCTCCCAGTGGGCCGTTTTTATACAGGGAAGTCTAAGCGTGGGCTTTTTCTGTTATAGGGACCTCATTAAACCTACAGGATCAACTAACAAATCAAAGCACAGGTCAAATACATTGTTCCCAAAGATGGTTTCTGTCATTTTAGGTAGTTCTGATCACACTGTTTGTTGAAGTTTCTTTTGTTTTGTTTTTTGTTGATGCTATAAAAATGGGGTGAAACGTCATGATTGACAGCTGAGATTGAGTCACGTTTGGTTGGTTTGGACAGGTGTATGGGTGGGACATTGATACCACATCCCCCACAGCCCCAATCACTTCTGTGCAAACTCTGGCTTCAAAATTAAAAGATGGCAGCACCCGTACCCGGGATATTTTGGCTTCACTTTTGGACAGTGGGAGGGGGTGGGGGTCCATCTTATTTTACAGTCTATGGTTCGGACATGTTTCACATTAAGAATTCAATCACATTAAGTTCAAAACTTGTGTCAGTATGGACATGCTACACATCGTTAGATCAGTTAGATTCTCCACAATCCAATCGTCCAGTTCATTTTACAGAGATCAGAAGCACTAAAGCATGATTCATAATAATTCCTAATGCTAATAATCAAAAGAGATGATAAATCATGACGATTCCCTACCTGTGAACTGGTCCTAAATGTTAAATCTGGGTCAATTAATGGCCTATTTATATTTCTCTGGTCCATAAATGTTCACCGATCAAAAGAATCAAAGGCGTTTTTCATGAATATTAATCCACATTCTGAATCTCGTTGTGTGGAGTCCATTGCTAACTGTCTGCTAAGTTCAGTATAAAAGCATTTAGCACAATTTCTTTACTTGGAGAGGTTCAGGGGACCACATACTGAAAACTCCCTAGCTCCCATAAGGTTAGGCCTAGAGGTCTTAAACTTTATACAGGTGTTGTTAACAAGATGTAGAAAGTATGTGTGGTTTTTTACATAGTGTGGTATTAAGCATGTCTTAGTTAGTGTGGTTCAAATATGACTTATTATAGACTAGGGACAAATAACTGTTTTCAACCATATTTGAACTGATGTAGTGTATGGTGGATGGTGTTTTAATCACATGCTAAACAAGCCCATTTTCGGTCACTAGAATAATTTAGCTTTCAAATGCAGCCTCATATATGCATTTTGGCCATCAAGTCTTTCTGTTTCCATTTGAATTCTGTTTCTATTTAGACAAAAATAGAAGAAAAAAGGTGCATATTATCAGGTTATGGGGACTCCTAGTGGTCGTGCATTTGGAGTCATGTAACAGGGAAGCAGAAATGATCACATCTCTTCTGAGCAGAAAATGGCTCACCTTCAGGCGTATGACTAATGGAAACATTATTTATTGTTTCACAAAGCACTCTAAAGTGACTCATTTAGCTTAACAAAGAATGTTGAAATGTGGGGAAGTAGTGTCTCTTTGCACATTGAGTCAGTTTACTTGCCTTCGGCTACCTCCACGTCACTAGAATTAAAACCGTGTCTGTTTTTCAATACACAGTATCTTATTTGGTGTATTTTATTGATTACTGAAATGCCAGAAAATGTAGAAATGTAGTTGTTTATTCATTCTAGGTGTGATTTATGGTCCAACTAATAAATACTTTGTGCCCTATCTTAAAGGGGTACTCTGGTGATTTAGTATTGCACTTCCAACTGGGGGGCTCACAAAAGGCAGATTAATAAAAGAGTGGTCAAAATCACGCAACAGAGGCTAAAATATCCAGATATGTTTGTCCCTTGTATGGGTAAAGATCCAAAAACTCTGGATCCTACATTTCCCATAATGCCTGGTAAATGTCCACATCTTTCAAACGCCATGCCCCCATAAAGTGACATTTATGCGTTACATTGGTGCAGTGCCTCCTTAAATAATAGAAAACAGGGGAAAATTCAAGAATATACACTATAAAGATATTCTGTCTTTATGCATTCTACCCACAGATACTTAGGGAAAGAGGGCTGGGCCCCTGCCTCCTACTTGAAAAAGGTGAAAGAGGACTTCTCCCCCCGCAAGAAGAACCTGACAGGCCCCGTGGAGATCATCGGCAACATCATGGAGATCAGCAACCTGTTACAAAAGAAGTCGGTCAGCGAGAAGGACATCCAGACAGACGGAGAGGGTAGCACCACACCCGAGCGCCACATCTCCAAGAGCGAGATCAGCCTGCCCATGCCCTATAATTCTGAAATCAACGCTGAGACGGGCAGGAGGCTGAGTGCCGGCCGTGACACTAACAGCCCATGTCTGGGAATAGCAGCGAGTGCTGCCCTAAATGAAAAAGGGAGGGGCGAGCCAGGGTCCCCAGCTGTTGCCAGAGTGGCACCTCATAGAGTGGAAATTGGTAAGCATTTATGGTGTGTTAGGAGACAATCAAGAAGTAAATGCATTGCAGCAAAGAAGAGAAGGATTTGTAGTGCTTGTATCAGACATTAAGACATGTTATTTTCCTTTTGTGTAGGCTTTGATGCTATAGGTAAGCTACATGGCTGACGGTGTATCTAATGGTGATGGTGGTGTAATCTAATTGCATATACTTGGTCACACTAATCTGTGAGGCTATTTAACATGGGATTGTGGGCTTGGTGTGTGGATTTCCATTTTACTCACATACTAAGAATGTATGTCCAATTTTTGTTTACTATTTCATGTTCCTTATGGCATTATATTTGTGCCTTATTCCTGAGCATGTGTTTTTCAAGTACATAAATTATATTTTATAAAGACATTAGCACTCAAAGACATTTTAATATGAGACTGCCAGCACTTAGGGCTGGTGCAATGGTATAAGTATTTCTTTCTTTGCACATGCAGGAATGAGGCACAAATATGACTCCGTAGTTGTTTGATGTAAGTTAGGTGTGTTACAAATACATTTTAATGGGATGTTTCTTTGTTTGTCAGGGTCTCCAAATCTGAGACAAAAACCTCCCCCACGAAGAGAAACCAACTTGGTAAGACAACTTCACAAGCTACTGCTTCCTAACAATACTCAAGAGGGCTTTCTTTAATATGATTGTTGTTCAACAGAAACATGTACAGTAGTCATCACTGAACTACCTTTGATCACAGTAAAGAATGTTGTAGCATATTTACAAACACAGGTTTTTAAAAAAGCAGTATAAATACAGTAAATAAGAATATAAACATAAAAAGAAAGATTATTAATTAGCTCCCAGGTTGCTGAGAGAGTTGGCATAGCAACCGTAAAAGCACATTAACAACACAAGCATAATTTCAGCATATCTTTGATTATCTGAATCTACCACTGCCCACACTTAAATACTATACATACTGTTATATGTTTATATTATCATCATATGCAGCTTCCATATTACGGTATGCCTTTGGTCATACTCATTCTAAAGACATAGTCAGACATAATATAATGCTGGTTAGATATGATGTCAGCTGCTTACGTTTCTCCCCTTTGCTGCACAGGGATTCCAGTTACCCAAGCCACCAGAGCCCCCTGCTGTGGAAGCAGAGTATTACACTATAGCAGATTTCCAGTCCTCAATCTCGGATGGCATCAGTTTCCGTGGAGGACAAAAAGCTGATGTAAGAGGCCAGATCTGCATTGTTGTCGCTGAGAATAGACAGTCAGGGCTCATTGAATATGTCAACGGTGTGCTCCTCAGATAGACAGACAGGAAAGCTACGGCAATAGAGATCCGGTGTTGAGATTTGTGTTTGAACGAGATGATGTAGAGAGAATTCGCTCTGCAGCGACTCAGGTAGAGAGATGAAGATAACAGAATTCTTCAAGGTTTTTTTTCTGTTATGTAGAGCTAGCAAAATTAACTTTTGTCATTAACGTCTTTGCAGTGGTGGAATGTAACTCAGTACATTTACTCAAGTACGGTACTTAAGTACATATTTGAGGTACTTGTAGTTTACTTGAGTCTTTTCTTTTCATGCCACGTTCTACTTCTACTCCGCTACATTTCAAAGAGAAATATTGTAATATTTACTCCACTACGTTCATCTGACATCTTAAGTGACTTCTTATGTCACAAATTACGTTTTTTGCAGACAAAACACATGTAGTTTATAAAAAACAATCTTTTATTATAAATAAAACTACCCAACAATATAATTTATATAGGCCTACAAATA
Organism: Perca fluviatilis; assembly: GCF_010015445.1. Lineage (NCBI taxonomy): Eukaryota > Metazoa > Chordata > Actinopteri > Perciformes > Percidae > Perca > Perca fluviatilis. The sequence continues at coordinate 35,133,735 of NC_053112.1, forward strand.
AAGCTGAATTGTTTAGCTGATAAAACTCGTAGATGATTGACAGAACTGTTTTGATCGTTTTGCAGTTTCTAAAATGTAATGATATTTCTGCATTGAGTACTTTTACTTTTAATACTTTAAGTACATTTTCCTGATGATACCTACATACTTTTACATAAGTAACATTTTCAATGCGGGACTTTTACCTGTAACAGAGTATTTTTAAAGTGTGTTATTATTATTAGTTTTACTTAAGTAAAGGATCTGAATACTTCTCCCACCACTGTATCTTTGCAAGGAGACTGCAGTATCAGATGTAATTACAGCAGTCTTGGATCACCTGATCATCTAACTCTAAACCCATACCCCTTACCCTATTCCATTGTTTAGCAAGTTTCACATATTTAGACAAATTTACAAAATCTTTATTTAGCTTTAATCTTCCATGTCTTGTTGTGTAGGTGATAGAGAAGAACCCTGGAGGCTGGTGGTATGTGCAGATTGGAGAGATGGAGGGCTGGGCCCCCTGCTCCTACATCGACAAGCGTAAGAAGCCCAACCTCAGCCGTCGGACCAGCACCCTGACCCGGCCCAAAGTCCCACCACCAGCTCCGCCTGTCAAAAAACAAGAGTCTGAGGAGGCTCCCCCTCCTGCTAACTCTGCCTCTACAGTTTCAGAGCCGGCGAGCAGGCCTGTGTACGAGGAACCTGAATATGATGTTCCTGCAATCGGATGCGAAGGTGAATCAGACACAGATTCCCTAAAGGATGAGCGTGCCCTGGATGTGAAGATCAGCAACGTGGTCAGCGACAAGTACCACCGCTCCCCTCCTTCCTGCAAGGCCTCTCCTCCTGTCTGCAAGGCCTCTCCTCCTGTCTGCAAGGTCTCTCCTCCTGTCTGCAAGGCCTCTCCTCCTGTCTGCAAGGCCTCTCCTCCTGTCTGCAAGGCCTCTCCTCCTGTCTGCAAGGCATCCCCTGTGTTCACTCATCGAAGAGCTTCCTTCAGGTCTGTAGAGGAGGTTGCAAAAGAGGAGTGTATTTATGAGAATGACGGCTTCAGGCCAAGCAGTGGTGTTGAAAGAACTTCAGTCAAAGGTTCCAGTGAGCCAAATTCCCCAAGGAGCTACCGTTCCTCCACAGTCCCACGCAAGCCCTCAGGATCTTCACCTGTAGCTGGTAGACCCATGAAGACCATGACGCCAGAGATGAACCGGAGAAGCCAGACCCTGGGCAGACACATAGATATCAGCCTCAGGTCGCAGGACAACAGCCCCCACTCTTCGTCAGATGAATTGAGCAGAGGCCCCAAGAAAGGCCCTGTCTTAAGCCGGGATGTGGAGCAGAGAATAGGTCAGAGCCCCTCGACCAGGCCCAAGCCTTCTGTCAGACCTAAACCACTCCTGACCAAATCTGAATCCCAGAGTCCTGAGAGGATGGACATCAGCTCTTTGAGACGGCAGCTGAGGCCTACAAGTCAGTTCCGGCCTCATGGCCTCAAAACTACTCGCGGGGACGACTCTGAAACAGCCTCCGTCATCTCATCAGAGGACTCGATGTGCTCGCGCAGTACCTCAGATCTCTCTTCGGTTTACTCCAAAGGGAGCCGTGGTGACTCAGACGTGGAAGGCCCCAATCTCTACCGCTCCCTGGATGCCTATAAGAAGGTCCAGGACTCTGAGATCAGCTTTCCAGCCAGGGTGGAGGTTGAGGTTCTGGAGAAGCAGGAGAGCGGTTGGTGGTACATCCGATGGGGATCCGAGGAGGGCTGGGCTCCCTCGTACTACCTGGAACCTGTCAGACAAGTTGGCGAAGCAGGTGGGTTGGACCTTGATGGACACGGGAGTGGGGGGAGTAAGTCCAACAGCCTGGAGAAAAACGAGCAGCACGTTTTGGCCCTCAATAACATCAATATCCAAGGTCTGAGCCAACAGCATCAAGGCTTGAGGAGGAACACTCCGCCAATTCCTTCCAAGCCTCCGGGTGGCTTCTCGAAGCCGTCAGGGATGGTTAATGGAGGTGTTCGGATGAGGAACGGGGTTCGCCAGGTTGCAGTGAGGCCTCAGTCGGTATTTGTGACCACAACACAGCCAGCCAAGGATTCCCACTACATGACGGGGTCTCTGAGACGAAACGACTCTCTCGGCAGAAGTGATCACTATGGCTCTGGTTCTGCCACCCTTGGTGTCCGCCGAAATGCCTCCTTCAGCACCGTGCGGCCACATGTGGTTGTTGAAAGTCAGACGAGGCCTGCCGAGCGCTCCGGCCTGGGGTCCTCAGGGAGCGCATTCAGCACAAGCAATGTCCAGGACGCCCTTAGCAGAGTTAACCAACGCAATGGCATCCCTGTGTCCACAGTTCGACCCAAGCCCATAGAGAAGAGCCAACTGATCCACAATAACCTTGGCAGAGATGTGTACGTGTCCATCGCTGACTATCGTGGTGATGAGGAAACAATGGGTTTTACTGAGGGCACCTGTCTGGAGGTGTTGGAAAGAAACCCCAATGGTTGGTGGTACTGCCAGGTGCAGGACAGCCTGCTTCCCCGCAAGGGCTGGGTCCCCTCCAATTACCTAGAGCGGAAAAAATAAAACCAACCCCACATTCTTCCCCTACCCTTCCCCCCACCTCCCCCTTTTGATGTCTCCAAGGACGTCGGTGGCATCACTCTTTAAGAATGTTACCTGCAATCTCCCGTAAGCAATATGTCCTTAAAAAATTTACATTTATGACTGCGTGTAAAAAGAAAGATGTTCAATCTGATGAGGAAGGACACTTTTAGTGCTGGTTTACTAAAATGTATACAAAGAGGAGTGTAAAGATTTAAAATATTTGAGAGACCGAAATGTGGGATTGGTCATTCTTGGGTGGAGGACATTTAAAGAGGACAGTGTCTTTGAGATAACATGGTATGAATGGGAGTGATAACCTCTTAAAGAGATTTGCGTCATGTAATACAGACGTTGAGCAGGGTAATGGTTATGCTTATTCCTGCCCTTCGCTGAGTCTGATGGTCGATAAGTGCCTTTTGTATTTGATCACCTGAATGGAGGTCCTAATGGTGGATGGCAAAACATGAACTCAACCAAATCTTTTAAGAGTGCCATAGGCCTATGAACACCACCAAGAGTAATTCCATACCCAGTTAAGAGCTCCACTATAGAGTGCAAACAAAGTGCAAAGTTTCGATCTAGAGTTCTTTAATTGGTCCAACGCGATTGGACAGAGATTAAAGGGACTCAGTCACCAGAGAATTGATTTGTTTCAAGCCACAAGTCATCAAGCAAACTAAAACAACTTTTTAATCTCGTTATCAGTTTGTTTGTTTTTTTCTTCATTGTTCATTGTTCAGGCATATATATATATATGCCTTGTGTTGGTGCAAGTCTTCCTTAGAGAATTATTTCTGCTTTCTTGTGACATCTGTTTATCCACCGACAGCCTCGAATTGGAAAAGTTAAAGCTCCTGCCTCATGTCATGTACCAGCTGACACTGGTAAAATATACAGGATTCAGGTGCTCAGGTTTCATAAATTGGCTTAGTTTTGTCATAGATCATCAAGCCCCAGAACAATATCTTAATATTCATGCTTTTAATCCCAGATGTAACTATCTGGGATATCAAATGTATTAAAAGAAAACCTGTGAAACTTGAAAATAACAGTTACATGTTTTAGTTTTCTGGAAAATCAAAGGAACAACTTGTAACTTGTAACAAAACCACCTCATATCTTGGTAGTTAACAACCTCAAAATAGGAAGACAATTAGTTTACAAAGGTTTAGGTTTACTGTAGTGAGTAGTTCCAGGAATATTTGATTTGTATATATTTTGTTTTGTATACATATAATATTGCCGCTGTTGTGGAGATGTATTGAATACATACTGGAAATGCGGTGAAATAATTGAATCCCAGGGACATATTTGCATAGCATTTATCCCAAAATGTGATCAAACCAAAGAGAAATGTCATTTCATTGGCTATTTTTTGTGATTTTACTATTTATTTATGGTACAAGTAATACAGTTTATTCAACAAAATGCCTAAAACGAGAAAAAAACTGTACCTGGAAGCACACATTTTATCAAAATATAAATCTATGAAACTAGAAATAAACAAGTAAGTTGTAAGAGATATTGCGGTGCAGTATGGGTTTTGACATTAAATAGAAGACGTAGTGTATCAATTTGTTTCAAAGTTTTTTTTCACATCTTCCAAATTATAGTTAGGTTTTATATTATATATTATATATTATAAGATCATGAAAATAAGACCTACCAATCACCTGAAAATACCAAGTCAGGAATAATTCTCCCCAAATGCAGTAATAAAATATGAGAATTTCTGAGCTAAAATCCAACTTTCAAAATTCAAATGGCTGATGTTCAAGACTGCTGAAATACATTTTCTAATGAGCGGTGTGAGCTCTCTATATGAGGCTGAACACTAATTCTTTATTATGTTTCTGCTGGACAGTATCACAGTATTAAACAAAGTACAGTACCTGCTAGATCGCAGTTATCTATTTTAGCGAAAACCATATTTGTTTTTTTGTTTGTCAATTTGTTACTCTGTGATCACACAGCGGCAATAACGAGGAACGAAGTGGTTCTGTTTTGTGAATTAGTGCCCCTTAAACCTGTTTTTTTACGGTGCATTAATGTAAAGATGCAGTAAATACTCAGCATATTATTTATTGAATACATTTTGGTAATTATTTAATTTTTCTCTTTTTTTTCCCCCCTCACCTCAAATGAGAGGTGGAACTCTGTAATGAGTTCTCTATATGACAGTGGCCATAACAAAGTTGGACTAGAATTGGAGAAATAGAGAACTCTTGTGGGAGGTCAAAGGTACTGCAACATGATTTTTATCCCATCCACAAGGCTTACCAGCCATCCTACCTCAGTGCAATAAGAAATGCACTGCTGGTCAGTGACTCTCACTAAAAAAACTGTACAGCATTTTTCTTTTTTTTTCTTTGAAAGCTCAGTGCAGCTAAAATATTTTTGTAGCACGGGTCTTGTATTGGACCATAATTTATTTTTTTGAAAAATTTAAAAGTTTCCCTTTTTTTCCCCCTCTATGCTGTGTGCTGCAACTTTAGCAAATCATGGGCACTTCCTTCATCTTTATTGTGCTTTACATAATGCCTGATTTTATGTGTATTTATTATAAATAGTTGTATTTCTTATTACGGTTTGACAATCACCTTATTCCCCCACTCAAAATATTAATGTAAAGCATTGTACAAATTATCCCTGTCACACAAATTGGACTTCACTCACCAAAAATGCTCACCCAGCAGTCAACAAAAAAAATCTAAAATTTCATAATTTAGTCAAATATGTGCGGAATTGTTCATTCATTATGGTATATGAAAATTAAAAAGCTAACCATATAAGTACCTACAAATAATAAGATTTTGATACTTGCTGTCCGGCAACAAGGCCCCTTCCCATCGAGACGAAGGCATTATGTAAATGTGTTTAATCACTTTGTACATTTCGCTCCAGCACCTATTATAATTGCATATTGCTTGTTTTGATTTGGGCTGAATTTACTTGGCTGAAATAGCAAGGGAATCGTTCTGTATCAAGCATACATTTAGCTGTGTAGCATCTATCTTTATTCATGCTTTTACCTTCTTTCTTTTTTTTTTTTTTCTTATTTCCTCTTTTTGTCAAATTCTGAAATGTACCCGCGAGGAAATGTGCAATAGATAAGAAACACATCAGGCTTCAACGAGAGGAAAAATATCACAGGTCTAGGGAAAAAAAAAAAAAAAAAAAGTGAACCATGCCATTACATCTGTTGGGAGTAGATATTCCCAGTCAAACTGCCAGTCATGAGCTTTTGCCATCCTTTCAAGTGTATCATTTTAAGTCGATCTTAAAGAGCAGATGTGAAATGCTCTAAAAGCATTGGAGAACTCACTGGACCAAAGCAGTCGTATGTGACATCTCATTATCTCCTGACGTGATGGACTTTTATACCAACGAGCATGAGAATCTCTGCTCCTCCTGCAGTGGACAGCGATCTGTGAACGGCATGGCAGAAACCCACTGGCCCATTCTGTATTGACATTACAGCCGTCTGTCTGGGGTCTTCACAGATGGAGAGTCATGGGCCCATCATCAGGGGCCTCAGTGGCCCTGCTCTGAGCTGTCACGTTTGTGCCTGAATGGAATTTTGATAGTTTCTTGTTTCTGTGTTGTTGTTGTTGTTGTTGTTGTTGTTGTTATCCTCTTTTTCTGTTTTGTTTTTCTGGAATGTGTCCTCTCTGCACCTAAGCCGAGGCCTCTATTGATATTCACCCCCTCCATTGTCAAACCAAGTCAGACTTCTCCTCACAAATCACCGCGGCGAAAGGTGACATTTGGAACCGTCGGCGGGAGAGTCTCGGCGGTAAACAACCGAGCGGGGAGATGTACGTCGCTTCCGGCCATTTTAGTTCAGTCCATCAACTTCCAGGATGTATGCCAAAAATAGAAGAACTTTTTTTTCTTTTTGTCTTTGCTTAACCCCAGGCAGGCCTTATCCATGTGCTACAGGGGAATATGTCATTGTGCTAAAGACTTCCTGAGTGTACAGGCCAATATTTAGAGTTCCCTCTGTAGCTGAGGGGGCTTATGTCCATAAATCCTTTCGTTGGGCTCCACCTTAGTGGTTACAATACCCGGATTTGTCTTCTTGCCAAGAGTTCGATGAGAAGATTCCTGCCACGCTCATGTCGTTAAAGTCACCCTCCACTCAAAACATTACCAGCATGATTCTGTGACATCACAAGTGGAAGCCAATCGTGGTCCAGTGTGCAACCATAGGCTGTAAAGATAATGGATGTAGCAGCCCTGACATCACGCATTGGTTTGTGGAGTGCCATTTTGAAGCCTCGAGTTTGGCGATTTGGCCGTCGCCGTCTTGGTTTTTTGAAACCAAAAGGTGAAGGTTTTTTTTTTTCGGAGGGAGCGTGCGGAACAGGTTGTTTACTGAGGTAATAAATCAAGGAGGAAGAAGGTCATTTTCTCACAGACGTCTATTGAAACAGTCTTCTTCTTGGAGCCAGTGGAGTTGCTCCCTGCTGGAAATTAGATAGAATGCAGATTTAAGGCACTTCAGCATTGGCTTTTCATTTTATAGGCCCAGAAGCCCTGTCCATTATTTTACTGTCAGAATCAGAATCAGAAAAGCTTTATTGCCAAGTATGTTTACACACACAAGGAACGTGTCTTGGTATTGTAGGTGTCTAGGTCTATGGGTCCTTCTAACTTCCATTAAACTGCATCCTCGGGGCCTCCACTTTGCTCCCTTCCTTGCATCTTACTCCCTCCAACAGAGGAAGCATGGGAGAGACACGAGGAATGGGAGGAGAGAGGAAACGAAGAAATCTGTTTTTAGTGGGGTGAGTCGTCCTTTCCTCTGACGCGTCACGTGAATTCGTCAGCTGTGTGGGCGGAGTTAGCAACGGCTTTCAGCTGCACGGCTTCTGGGTAGGCTGCTCTCGTGTACCCTCATAGCTCCTCGGAGATCCATCCTCCGTCCTAGCTCCTCGATCCTCGAGGCAGGAATAAGAGCTTTCAGACGGCCATTTACGATGGAGGGCCAGAACAACTTCCGGTTCAGCCGATGAGCGAGGAGCTATCAGATAAGGGAAGTGAGAAGCACCTTATGTGTGCAACTTACGCAAGTGTGACGTGGTAACTTGAAGCCTTCAGTGGACTGCACTGAGAATTGAATGAGAATCCAGTGAAGTAGGAGACAGCTCAGCAGTTAAACCTTTGATGTGAGGAAATATTTGCATAGGTATAGATTCTGGAATTTTAATAAGGCAGAAAAAAGTAGATACAATTGTAAGGATTTTGAACAAGGTCATTTAACTGTTTTGTTGGGGAAAAAAAACATTAGACACATTATAATTCAAAGCAGAGTATTTTTATGTCTTAAACAATGTCTGTAGGGAATCTTTAAATAAGAAGCAAAAGACATGAGACAGTTGGCTTATCTTAGGTTAGAAAAAGTGCAGTACTTACTACTTAACACTTGTTAAAGTGACAACGTTGTAGTTTTACACCTGGCTGACAAAGAAGATGCTAGGAAGCCACTGACCTGTTTCCAGTCTTTTTGCTGAGCTATGTTGCTAACTATCTCCTGGCTTTAGCTTTGTATTTAGCGTAAAGACACGAGAGTGGCATCAATCTTCTCATCGAACTCTCTGCAAGAAAGCGGATACATGTACTTCCCAAACATGTCTTAACTGTTCCTTTAAACGACAGGCTTCTTTTTCATTCATAGCACTTCAGCCTATTTCATCAACAGCGCTCTTAAAAATGCCAGAATGGAAATGGATTTTGGCGGTGGTAATATATTCTTTTTTTTGCATTCCTCGTGTGCGCACATGCCAACACGCACTCAGCGATGATGAGGAGTCCTTCACGCCAGAGGAAACATATGGGTTTCTCCACATATTCCCACAAGTCAGCCGGCCAAAACCACGCCGGCACTCCGTTTCACAGCCCCGCTCTCTTTTTATTTTAACAAATGAAAGGCACCTCTCAGGCGTGAAGCACCTTTAAACTCTGTAATCCCAAACACTAGCTGCCGCCATAGCGTAGGCTATTCCTTGTGGCTACACTTCCTTTCTGCTTCCCGCTTCTCATTCTTTCTTTCTTTTTCTTTCTTTCTCTCACCACGTTTCCAGCTCTCCTTCCTCGACACAGCTGAGCAGTTTATTCCCGGTGAAATGATTGAGATATCCAGAAATGTTTTGGTGTGTGTGTGTGTGTTTTGTGCACATATTTTTGCATGATGAGATGGATTGTTTGCAGGTGCACTCAGGGGAAGGAGGATTCGGAGGTCAAGGATGAGGATTGGTGAGGGCAGGATGCAGGGGAGACACAAGATGGATCAGATAGTGGATTCTAGGAGACAGGGTGAGAGGAGCGAGAGCTTTGATAGGAGCGAGATGAAAGACTAGCGGGAACGGTTTCTACTCTAAAAATAATTCCTTCCAACAGGGAGCCCGTTTTATCCGATTCCACTTTCAACAAATCCCCCCACACCTAATGAGCTGTCCACTGCCGAACCTGAGCTGTGATCTCATTACTCCAAACTATGTTTTAATTGCAGGATTTCATGTTATTTATTTATTTTTTTTTCGAAGCTGCTTTGCAAGAAACTGCAAGTCATTGGGAGACATAAATGATGATCCAGTTCACACTCCAGGAGCTTCTCTCACTCTCAGTCTCCGTCCATAGAATAACTAAAAAAAAACAAAAAAACAAACAGATTCCTTACTTCTGATTGTAGCTTCTTTTATTGTCAGTGTCAGTCAGGCTCGGTGCTGAAAAGTTTTTTTTTGGAATAACACAAAAAGAATAGTGGATTCCCTGTGTCTTTTTGGTTAAAAAAAACAGTGACAGGATTCGAAGCGTTTGTTCCCATCTAATGAATAAAGCGTTAATTTATAATGGAACAAATAAAAAAAAAAAATGGCTTCAAAAGTCAACAGCACCTAGCTCTGGAATGGGGTGATTTCTGAGTTTATGAAGGGGGTTGTTTGGTAGAAGGAGGGGTAGGTTTGATAAGAAAGTTGTAGTAAGTGTGCGTGAGCAGGTTTGAGGTATTTTGGGAGTTGATTTTGTAGGTTTTTTTAAGGGTGTGAGAGAAGAAAGGAAAAAGAACAAGCGAAGCCGCAGAGCTTGGGCTAGAACAATCCCGAGCCTGCGAAGCGGGGAATGCTGTTTGTTCATGTCATCCTGAAAACTTCCTCGCACAATCGCAGTCGTTTGACTCGCCAGTGTCGAGGAACGAGGCGCCCAGCTGTGTCTTTGTGGCACTTTTCTTTGTCTCTGTTCGAGTCCCTGTTTCTAATCAGCACGACCGTGTGTCTTAATTAACCTTTGCCAGTTGGACGATCCTGCAGCGCCAACAGCGTCCTAATCAAGAACACGGCGGCTGCCTGCATTCTGCGGCGGGGCGCTTAGCCATACTTTTTTTGCGTAGGAGGCGAGCTGTCAAAAAGTGATTGATGTTGAGTTACAGCTGACGTAGATTTATGAGAAGGTGGAGCCTGTGCCAAAAAAGAAAGAAAGACGTGGAAGCCCAATGCCATAAGCTCTCGATCTGTAAATTCTGACAAAAACAAACCGTTACCAGCACGTCAACCACACGAACAAACACGACAACAGCTACAGGCCTCGAGTTGGACCAAAGGAGGTGCTATTCTTTTTTTATTTTCTCTTATGTTATGCAAATGGTGTTTGACTTTTGCAAGCTTCTTGTTTTCAAAAGATATGCCATGAGGAGAATAAGGAGGCTTTATGCCGCTGTAAATGTCAAAGAATCCTGCAATGAGGAGTCATCCGCCCACCAAATCATACATGGTGACAGGGCCACACGCTAATCTCCTTAAACCATTATTCTATTGTGTATAACAGTGCACTATAGGACACAATACAGTGAAAGTGCTGTCCAAATTCCTTTCTGATTGGAGACATTCTGCACATGTGCATTCCTTTTGAAAACAGGGCATTTTCTTATCTATAGTTTCATTTTGACAAGTCTTGTTCCTTTTTTTTGTATCTTGTACATGTTTACATTGTATCTCGCATTGCCCAAAAGAGAAACAATATTAAATGTATTATCTTTGTTGTTTTAGACTGGCTTCATTTTCATTTGTCTCACACTCCCAGCCACACATGCTACTGCACACAAAGAGCAGTAAACCCCCTTCCTGCTCGAGACAGTAATATAACAGATTGAGACATTTATCTTTATTTGCCTTATTGTGCCGGCCAGATTAAGTGAGTTTAGATGTGGAGGAGCAGAACAATGCAGCTGGTTATATGTATATAGCGAGGGATGAGCGAAAAGTGTGACCAGGTTGATAGTGATGAATGAAGACGAACAAGCTCTCAGAGCCCCAGTTTCCCACTTAAGAGGAGAGACAAGAATGTTTTGCTCTCCTGTATGTATATGTATAAATGTAGTTAAAAGTAGTGTAGCTCATTCTATCAGGTGGGAAATATCTATCAGAATGGACTAATTCCTCTATAAATGTGGTTAAAAGTAGAGTAGCTCATTCTATCAGGTGGGAAATATCTATCAGAATGTGCTACTTCCTCTATAAATGTGGTTAAAAGTAGTGTAGCTCATTCTATCAGGTGGGAAATATCTATCAGAATGGACTACCTCCTCTATAAATGTGGTTAAAAGTAGAGTAGCTCATTCTATCAGGTGGGAAATATCTATCAGAATGGACTACTTCCTCTATAAATGTGGTTAAAAGTAGAGTAGCTCATTCTATCAGGTGGGAAATATCTATCAGAATGGACTACTTCCTCTATAAATGTGGTTAAAAGTAGAGTAGCTCATTCTATCAGGTGGGAAATATCTATCAGAATGGACTACTTCCTCTATAAATGTGGTTAAAAGTAGAGTAGCTCATTCTATCAGGTGGGAAATATCTATCAGAATGGACTACTTCCTCTATAAATGTGGTTAAAAGTAGAGTAGCTCATTCTAACCGGTGGGAAATATCTATCAGAATGCCCTACTCCATCCATACGTGTAGTTAAAAGTAGAGTAGCTCAGAGCAGGCGCACATATACTTCGAGGCTTATGCCTCGACGCAGAGGTCCAGGTTTCGAGTCCGACTAGTGACAATTTCCTGCATGTCTTCCCCCCCCCCCTCTCTCTTACCTTTCTCACCTAGCTGTCCTATCAATTAAAGGCGGAAAAGCCCAAAAAATGATCTAAAAAAAAAAAGTAGGGTATTGTAAGCATTGGTTTGTTCATGCAGGACACGGAAGTCAAAGGCCCACTAATTGAATTATCATTTCAGCCAGTCACAGCCATCAGGCGGCCCATTTAAATGTCTCCCTATTCCTCTCTGCTTCCTGCTACTCCAATGCTGCCTCACACCGCTGCTGCTGCCAAAGCGTGCCTCCACCACCACAGCCTCCACCTTCCCACAGCTGCGTCACTGTTGGAACAATGCTGTTAACGCCACAAAAAGCAGTTAGGACATCAATACACATGATTCTGACACCTAGCACATCTTCATTAGAGTTTCTGGTAAGCAATGACTGCAAATCTGTTTTAGTCAGGTAAACAAGGTTTTCACGCCACACGAGGCCGTTTGAAGCTCAATTCACATGATTCTGACATAAAATAATTTCAAAAGAGCTTCTGGTAAGCAATTACAGCAAAGCTGTTTTAGTGGTGGAACAGTTTTTGCGCCACAAGTTTGGAGCTCAGTACACATGATTCTGACATAGAAACATATTTATTGGAGTTTAGATGACTGTAAAGCTATTTTACTGATAGGAACAAAGTTAACACATCACAAGGAGCTCTTTGGAGCTCAGTGCACATGATTCTGACATAGAAAGATCTTCTTTAGAGCTTCTGGTAAGAAATCATGGCCAGGCTGTGTTAAAAATGGACTTTTTTTTATCTTTTTCTTTTTAAAGATATTTTTTTAGGTTTTTCCGCCTTTAATGGACAGGACAGGTGAGAAAAGGGAGAGCGAGGGGGAAGACATGCAGGAAATCATCACAGGTCAGAGTTGAACCCTGGACCTTCGGTGTTGAAGCATAAACCTCTAAATATATGTGCACCTGCTCTACCCACTGAGCCAACCCAGCCAAGGAAATATGGTTTTAAAGGTCCCATGGCATGAGAATTTCACTTTATGAGGTTTTTTAACATTAATAAACTGGCTCTAGTGGCTGTAATTCTGCACCAAGGCTGAATTTTGGGAAAGAGACTTCAGATACAGTATTAGGGGACCACTAAGGCCTATATAAAAGAGACTTCAGATACAGTATTAGGGGACCACTAAGGCCTATATAAAAGAGACTTCAGATACAGTATTAGGGGACCACTAAGGCCTATATAAAAGAGAATTTCAGATACAGTGTTGCTAGGGGACACTTAGGCGTAAAGGCGTCAGACGCAGTCGGCACCACTACCTAGGCAGCTACGATAAAGAAGAGCAACCTGTACCGCAGTATGGTTAAGAACCGAGACTAAGTGCGTGAGTTAAGCTCAAACCAGATATAAATGTGTTAGACTTTAGGTATGAAATGGCTGTAAAGCTGTTTTACTGATGGGAACAAGGTTTACACAACACAAGGAGCTCTTTGGAGCTCAGAGCACATGATTATGACATAAAAAAACATCTTCATTAAAGCTTCTGGTAAGAAATCATGGCAAGGCTGTGTTAATGATGGAAATATGGTTTTCACACCACAAAAAGCAGTTTGAAGCCCAAAACACATGATTCTGACATAGTAGCATCTTTATAAGAGCTTCTGGTAAGAAATGATATAGGCTGTGTCAGTGATGGAACAATGGTTTTAACGTCACAAAAAGCAGTTTGGAGCTCAGTGCACATGATTCTGCAACATGTGTGTGTTAGTGTTAGTGAGACACCAGGCTGCACTCTGTTTTCTTCAGTCTTGTCACGCAACATTCCTCGAAGCCCTGCTCTTCTTCCACTACACTTCCTGAGTGTGTGTGTGTGTGTGTGTGTGTGTGTGTGTGTGTGTGTGTGTGTGTGTGTGTGTGTGTGTGTGTGTGTGTGTGTGTGTGTGTGTGTGTGTGTGTGTGTGTGTGTGTGTGTGGAGTCCTTCTGACCTCCTGACCAACCTACACACACATATGAGAAGATCTGTCTCCATACTCATAGTCTGCAGGGACTGGGGCATGTTTGGGCCCTTTAATGTGCTGTCAATGAATTAGTGAGTACAGGGATCACCTTATTCTGACCCTTGGAGCTCAATACACATGATTCTGACATAGAAACATATTTATTAGAGTTTCTGGACTGTGAAGCTATTTTACTGAAGGGAACAAAGTTAACACACCACAAGTGTCACGGATCACAGTGGACCCAAAAGCATGACTCAAGGCAGATGTAACAGGTAATGGAGTTTATTGTATTAGTGTACAATGCAGGCGATGGTACAAAAACAGCAGGCAAAAACGCAGTCAAAAGCAGGCAAGAGGTAATACAAAACACAGGGAAGAGACACTAGGAACAATGCTGGAGAGTGAGACACGAGGTACAACAACAATCTGGCAACTGACAAGGGACACAAGGTAAGTATACACTCACCTACAGGATTATTAGGAACACCAGTAAGATTTCTCGTTAATGCAATTATCTAATCAACCTATCACACGGCAGCTGCTTCAATGCATTTAGGGGTGTGGTCCAGGTCTAGACAATCTCCTGAACTCCAAACTGAATGTCACAATGGGAAAGAAAGGTGATCTAAGCAACCTTGAGCGTGGCATGGTTGTTGGTGCCAGTCGGGCTGTTCTGAGTATTTCCCAATCTGCTCAGTTACTGGGATTCTCACCCACAACCATTTCTAGGGTTTACAAAGAATGGTCTGAAAAAGGAAAAACATCCAGGATGCTGCAGTCCTCTGGGTGAAAATGCCTTGTTGATGCTAGAGGTCAGAGGAGAATTGGCCGACTGATTCCAGCTGATAGAAGATCAACTTTGGCTCAAATAACCACTTGTTACAACCGAGGTATGCAGCAAAGCATTTGTGAAGCTACAACATGAACAACCTTGAGGCGGATGGGCTACACCAGCAGAATACCCCACCGGGTACCACTCATCTCCACTAAAAATAAGAAAATGAGGCTACAATTTGCACAAGCTCACCAAAATCGGACAGTTGAAGTCTGTAAAAATGTTGTCTGGTCTGAGGAGTCTCGATTTCTGTTGAGACATTCAGATGGTAGAGTCAGAATTTGGCGTAAACAGAAAGAGAACATGGATCCGTCATGCCTTGTTACCACTGTGCAGGCTGGTGGTGGGGGTGTAATGGTGTGGGGGATGTTTTCTTGGCACACTTTAGGCCCCTTGGTACCAATTGGGCATCGTTTAAATGCCACAGCCTACCTGAGCATTGTTTCTGACCATGTCCATCCCTTTATGACCACCATGTACCCATCCTCTGATGGCTACTTCCAGCAGGATAATGCACCATGTCACAAAGCTCAGATCATTTCAAATTGGTTTCTTGAACATGACAATGAGTTCACTGTACTAAAATGGCCCCCACAGTCACCAGATCTCAACCCAATAGAACATCTTTGGGATGTGATGGAACGGGAGCTTCGTGCCCTGGATGTGCGTCCCACAAATCTCCATCAACTGCAAGATGCTATCCTCTCAATATGGGCCAACATTTCTAAAGAATGCTTCCAGCACTTTGTTGAATCAATGCCATGAAGAATTAAGGCAGTTCTGAAGGCGAAAGGGGGTCAAACACAACATTAGTAGGGTGTTCCTAATAATCCTTTAGGTGAGTGTATATACACTGAGGTGGGTGGAGACAATGACACAGGTGGCACACATTAGGGAAGGTGGGGGACAGACAAAGACGGGAAGACAAGTGACCTGAAACAGACAGACGGTGAGTATTTTAAAATCAAACAAGACGTCAACACACACAAAACAAACATGGCAAGTGGCACCAAATTACTTTCCATTTAAAACGTTACATCATACAAAACATGATTGGTTAATGACCACGCGATTGTTAATGTTTCAGCTAGGATTTCAGTTGTGATTAAACACTAGAGAGAGTAGAGCATTGTCTGATAGTGATAGTGGGATGGTGCTGTTCTAAAAGTTTGTCTAGCTCTAATGGAGAAAGCAGAGTGGCCATATTCAGTGGACCTATGCTGTGCTACACAGTTTCCTCTTCTGGTGTGATCATGTGTCCAAACATATACCCCTTTAAAGTTACTACACCTCTGTGGCCCGATCTGCTTTCTGTACTGGTTGATGATTGCGCTAATGAATGTGTTATTCTGGTTTGTTGCGATTCTTATTTGATGTATATTTTATGTCCAAACTTTCAGTTTTATCAGCAGCTATATGTTTAATGTGAATTCCAACCACAAGATGGCACTAGAGTCACATTATCACAGTCTTAAACAAAACCCACCTCAATTCTTTTCAGTGGTTGTCCTGGCAACATGTATGCTTTTATGCTCCTCCTGAAGGTTTTTACTCTCCACGGTCCTTCCCCCCCCCCCTACCTTGCTAGCTGTTTGGGAAGGCTAATGGCTCGAGCACCGATCTCTTAAATTGAGCAGTGGTGTAATGGAGCACTAAATTCAGTTGTAACAGATTTAGTATGAAACACGCTATTTCTAGAAATGGCAGTGATGCTGGATTTGACTGACATTTATTTGGTTGAGACTCTGAGATCACCCATATTTTGTGACCTGTGTGGTTGTCTGTGACACAGAGTCATAGTCATTTGTCTTGCTCCTTTTTCATTATGCCCAATCTCTTGTTCAGCTTCTCCACTTCATGAATGATGTGTGAGCTTAAAATGATTCCACTACAAATGGCACTGAGCCCATTAGCCTCGTAATTAGTTATGTGATCTAAGTCTGTGGTTCCCAGTCCCACAGTGCAAGCTGAGGTTCATCCTAGCCATCTAATGGGGACTTTTCAACCCTGGGATGGCAGGCGAACGGCACAGGCTAAAGATAGACACCTTTCTGCTTACTGACAACTGAAATGTGACACATATATATATATATATATATATATATATATAAATAACAAGAATTTGAACAAAGAATTGGACAATCAGCTGCTGCAGACACACACAAAAAAGGCGAGGCGAACAAGAACAGCTAGAAAGTTTCCATTACATTACATTACATGTCATTTAGCTGGCGCTTTTATCCAAAGCGACTTACAGTTGCTATATATATACGTCAGAGGCCAGACACCTCTGGAGCAACTATGGATTAAGTGTCTTGCTTAGGGACACATTGGTGGGAATTGAACCCAGAGCTCCCACACCAAACTTAAGGCATGTGTCATATCCATTCAATTCATACACTCTGACCTGTAGTGACAGGACAGTGCTGACTATATACAGAAAGACTAATGAGCCAGTGAGGAGCAGCTGGGGCTGGTGAGGTGATTGGGAACAGGTGTGCAGACAGTGAGCCACAGTCAAGCCCTGATTCAAGCTGTCATTGTTAGCCAAAATGTCACCGGTCTGAGTCATTGGACTAATTTGGCCATCTGTAATGGGGCATTTCCGCCAGAGCCATCGACGGAGGGCGTCTCGAGAAGAGAAGAGGTCGCGCAGTAAGTTTGCAAGTTTGGAGGAAGGTTAAAGCACGTTCGTTGGTCTGTATTTGCATAAAGTTGACTAGACCTCAACTTCATGCAAATGAGCGGCTAGCTCAGGAAACTTGGATATGACTGTTGAACTAAGAGTCAATAGTGGCATACCAGTGTTTTGCCTAAAATGTTTTCAGAAATAGATATTGGTGGATTGTTTAGATGGAATAAACAGAAAGTTTACGAGCAGGTCGCCATGTTGTTTTCTGTTTGAAACGGGGAGCATTCCAAATCAGGTGCATTCCACCGTGGGTATACACCACCTACTTGGGAAGCGGCCAGTTCCACCAATCGACAAGTTGAGTGGAGCAGCGCATCCCCTAGCGTCCTCGCCTGACCAGAGAGAAATGACCTGTTTAGTAAACTTGTTTGGAGCTCTTAAGCAAGGCACTTAAGTCCCCAAGGTGTCCTGGATGCACAGTGGGCTGGCATGCAGATGTCTTTTTACTAAGTGTTGTGAATATAAACGGCAATCCAGCAGCACAGGAACTGATTTTCAGCTTTCAAGGACAAGAACAAAAGGACTTTTAGATTATTTGGACTGGCATTTATAGCTGCAGAAACCAAACAAGAATAGTGTGATCTATTTTTGGTTTATTGATTGATAATGGCCCTACACTGAGCAGAGATCTAATCGTGTTATTTTACTCAGATCCAAGGTCAGTGTTTTGCTGTCTACGTTTCTGATTTGTAAATGTATTTTCCTGTTTCTTCTTCTCCTTTCTTTTTCTCTCCCATCGAGTGAAACCAGAACACACACACATAGCCTCTAACCACCTGCCTTGTTGCAGATTGGGTTCTTGGTGAAACTCCCAGTATGCTTCGTCACCCCCTCCGACCTTTCTAACATCAGGTTAGGGGGTCCGTGTTTCACCATTAATGGAACTCTCCAAAACCAGTGATCCAACATGCGCACACACCGCACACCGTGATTGGTCAGCTGTAAGGATGTGAGAAGGGAGCATCTCTTAGCCTTTTTTTTCACTCTTAACACAATGATTTGCACACAGAGTGCACCGCCTTCCAGTTATCGCCGTATTTAAACAATATTGCATCTTCCCCCTTTCGATAATGGCTGGCTTTTCATTCTGCCTTCCAGATTGGCAATTTGAAACGACTAATAAATCTTTTTTTTTTATTTCAGAGCTGGCCAGACAACATGTTGTACGGGCTTATTGTGTTCGAGCATAACATGACCTTTAAGGCATCAGTAATCATGACCGGACAACCATTTCATAATACCATAGTTCCTCAGACAGAACATTGTCATTTGGAACTGAACAAACCCTTTTTTTTTTTTCTGTGGACATGTTCAGACTACATTTTTTCTAAACTAGTTCATTTAAAGCATACTGAACCCTTTTTCCCAGCCCTATTCTCTTCTCTTCAACACCAGCAATCCTTTCCTCTAAGAACAATGTCTTACATTATTAATGGAACATGTAATACACATTTCTGTCCTCACAAGTATGAAAAATGTTTTGTATGCAGTGTCCTCCTACTGCATCCCCAATAACGTCCAATCTGTCTTGGTGAGGCAAGGCAATAACAATCACAATGTACCACTTCACAGATGTGTGCATGTGTGCGTTTTTGTGAGGAGCACTAAGAGAACACTTGTGTATGTTAGTGTGTACTAGGGCTGCACAATTTATTGTGATAAGAATGCAACCTCGATTCAGGCATGTATGCAATCTCATTTCTGAAGCACAACGATTCTGCCATATTTGCTTCGTAGAGTTGCATTTTGCATGAGTGCTCATAATTTTCCCTTGCTGCGGCACTCACAAATGCACTTCTAGGCTGACAGACTCTTCCTGAACCAACCACTTCGCAAACACTCAAATTAGCCACTAACTAGTAACTCTTTGCCAGACGTTCCTCCGCAGCGCTGCGGAGGAACGAAAAGAAAAGAGTGACATCCGGCGGACTTAACGGCAATGCCAGAGCAATCCCGGAAGTGGAACGTCATGGATATAATGTAGACTAGCCACTAACCGACCGTCACTAACATTTTAGCGAACATATCATTCCTGCTGGGTATGCTGACGGTAACGGCATGCAAGGCATTAATGTCTGTGTGTGTTTTCCTTAATGTAAAAACAGATTGCTTATTGTGTAGTGAATGAACCATTCATTGAACCATTTTATTAGCAAAAGTTGTAACATGAATGCATATGTACAGTTCCCTTACGTTTGGTGTCAATTGCCTGTTGCAAGATCCTTCTTGATATTTCATCCTGATGCAAAGTAATTAAAACTGTCCTAACATGATAGCAAGTGTTATCCGACTTACTTTTTAGCACAAAACAAACCATCGTCTCAACTCTACTGCAGTTTGTACAAAATGAAGCCGTTGTGGGAGACAACTTCTATGATGAATGGATGGATGGATGGATGGATGGGATATTGCAATTTGTTATTGGAATTTTTGATGTGGTATATTGATGACCGTGTTGGTATTTTAATTAATGTTGTTTAATATAAGTCCATATGCTTGCTTTGTTTCTTTGAAATGCACTTTTACAGAAATGCAATAGTGCGGATAGCAATAATTAGTTTTGGTTACGCTTTCCCTGAGAATTGTGATCTCAATTCTTACAAACATCTGGCAGCCCTAGTGTGTGCCTATGTCTTTTTGCAACAGTTGCAGACAGAAGGAAATGTCATTTCTAAACATTTCCTACCAACTCACCAACATTTCCTGTGAAAGGAAATGTTGGTGAGCAATATAATTATATATATATATATATATATATATATATATATATATATATATTAATATAATATAGGAGTCATTTTCCATGACTTAGAAACGGGCCCAATGTCAAATGGTACAGCATTAGACTGACTGCCCCAGACTGAGTCAGCAGACAGGCTATTTCTCAAAGTCTCCCTGCTGGACTTAGAAGTTTAACTACAAAGTTAATAAGGGTGGTCACACTTATAAATTAATGGACAAGCTGATATCCACAGTCTGGATTTTTTTGGAGTGTGTAGCTGAGAGATAGCGGTGTGCAGATGAACAGTGAGTTTTGAGTCAATATTCAATTTACAGACTCAGATACCAAACAACTTTGTAATTGATATTTTATGAATTCCCTCAGATGCTTAAGAGATTAATTTACGGTTGGGATTTTGTTTTATTACAGTTGCAATACTTATTAGAAGACTTCTGTCCTCTGGTGTGTTTTGATGTTTGATACTGTACATATAAAGAGAGAAGGAGATGTGGAGTGTTGGTGTGTGTCTAGATGAGTTTTGTTATCCACAGAGAGGGGTTTGATGAAAGGAAAAGATTTAATTTGAATGCTTTTGTGTACAGTGTTAAAATGTAATTAGGGCCCGAGCGCCGACAGTGGCGAAGGCCCTATTGAAGTCTCTTTCCCGAAATTCAGCCTTGGTGCAGAATTACAGCCACTAGAGCCAGTCCCACAATGAGCTTTCCTTAGTATGTGCCATTTCTGTGTCTGTAGCTATTGAGGAGGAGAGGGGGGGTGGCCTTGACCAACTGCCACTTTGCTCGTTTGAAAGCCATGATGTCTCTCTCTCTCTCTCTCATGGGTGGGCCAAATTCTCTGGGTGGGCAAAGCAGAGAAAGGGGAGGTAACCTTGGTCCTTAAGACCTCATAATTGGTTAGAATGAATTTCCTTCAAAGCGTGGCTGAGCTCACTGTAAGGGCTAGGAAGAGGAGCTGAATTCAATTAAATTGTATTTATAGTGTCAAATCATATCAGAAGTTATCTCAGGACACTTTAAAGATGGAGTAGATATAGAGCACACTCTACAATTTACAAAGACCCAACAATTCCCACAAGAGCTCCGACATCCAGAGGGACTTTGGAGTTGAACCGCTGCTCCTTTGTATTGAGATGAGCTAAGTGAGGTGGTTTGAGCATCTGAGAAGGATGCTTTCTGGATGCTTCCCTTTTGAGGTTTGTCTGGACCCACCAGATGGGAGGAGATCTCAGGGCATACCCAGAGGGGATAGCCTATCCCATCGAGGCTGGGAACATCTTCCTCCAAGAGGAGCTGGAGGACTCAGAAGAAAGGAAGTCTTAGCTAATCTGCTTACCTGTTGTACTTAGATACTGCATCCCAGACCTGGATAGGCGATGAGATTTGTGAACTTCTTAGATGGGCAGCAGATTTTCTTGTCAACCTGCCTTGTCTTTTCTTTTGGATGAACTGCACTGACATACTGGGATTACACCAAACAACAGGTATCCCCTAAATCTCCAGATTGGTCCAAGTTGTGGTTCCCGTTTTTATCCACCACTTAGCAAGCGTTAATAGCGGAACGAGCTGAGCTTATTGGGGCATTGCTCCCTCTTTTGATGAACTACTCAGAAAGAGTGCAGTTTAGTTCACTCAGAATGAGCCAACACTTACACCTTAGACATCAAAGAAATGAGAACATGTCTGAAAAAGTATTGAACTTACTATTCAGTGAACTTGGGGGCATTGAATTAAAATGTTGCATTCACACAAGCTCATTATGGCGTGTTCAATTCACTGCTTCATTTTTTGTTTTGAAACAGAAGCTTATAGAGGTTGTTTTACAGTATGTTTTCCTTTGTGGTTTTCCCCCACATATTAAATAACGTTACAGGTATTTTCTTAAATGAGCACATCTCTTTCTTTGAGGTTGTGCAAGCATTGCACATTCACAAAGGCACTTTGTAGTCCTTTATGTTTTATTACACCACCAGCTTCTCCTGTCTTGAACTAGCAGATTTGATATCCTCAGGGTGTGTTGCTTAATCACCAGAGATTTCCTCTCCACCCGGCACTCTGCCAGCTTCTACTGGCCTTTAAAATCTTTATCACAGTGTTACTGATTCCAACTGTGTTCACAGTGACTTTCATTTAGACTGTCCAGAGTGATTTAGTCAGTACTGTGGGAGAGCCTCCTACATTCTGTCACTGTGAAGCATCTCCTGTTTAACAAAGGGCTGATAATATAGGCTTCCACCCCAGTGAGCTTTGCCAGAGTTTTTAAGTTGGTGAAAGCTGGTTGCTGTGTGACTAGTAGTTGAGCATGAAACTTAAAGGAATAGTTCAACATGAGATGAGAATATGGATATCAATCTCATTGTGCAATATGTGCAGGGATGGAGCCAATATGTATTGTAGTATCCACTTTAACCTACTGTACTTGCCATGGTTATGATCACTGGACAATATGAGTGTGCTCAATTTCATATTTACCTCCAAATACATTAGTAACTTGGCTAAACTTGTTTAAAACCTGTGCGATTGTCGCACTGATCATGAATCGTACCTCTTAATATTTTTAGCAATATTGCCGCAGATCTTAGCAATTACAGTTTGGTGAGTACAATGTTATTATAACTGATATAACAGAGAGAGAGACACTATTTTCTGAATGGTTCAATGCGGTTATGATTATGATTGTTTCATGACTGTTATGTTCTAAAGCACAAATTTACACACACACACACACACACACACACACACACACACACACACACACACACACACACACACACACACACACACACACACACACACACACCTCCGGGGGAAGGTGCAGCATTGTCGGATTATGTGTGAATGCAGAGCTTCATCCTGTCGGTTTCTGTGTGTAAGGTAAACTTGTGTGTCAGTATGAGATGCTGGGGCAAAGCGGCCGTTGGGAATGAGAACGGGCTGCACACCCTGCTCGCTGTTATTGGCTGGTTACACACCCACGTGGGGCCCAAATGCTGTGTGCTGACGCCCATAAACGTCTCTCATTCACACCACCACACACTTCTAGTGGGTCATAAGTGATGATTGAGAGGGATTACTTTTGTTTTAGTCTATACATAGACCAAACATAATATACCTTTTTTAAGGAAAATGGTTGCGGCAAAACACACAACAGACTGAGCGCCCTAGAACATGCCATTATAGTTAAAAAAAAAAAAACTTTACCATTTAATAGAATGTAAAATAGTAATTAACAATTACTTTTTTCTGTCCATGTTTTAGGTAAGGGAGAAACTGGGCCACAGCAACACTTTGTAATTACTAGCAGTTTTGACACTGGAGTTCACCCTGTAAGCTGCATGTTGCCACCTGGTGCGAAGCGGTGCGAAGTCGTGGCGATGAGGTGAGTCCTTTTTAAATTTATTTACTCGTTTGTCTGAGTCTTACAGTTTGGTCTGTGGAAAGTCGGAAAAATACAAATTCTTCCAAATGCATCCAAAGACAAAACTCAAACAACACGCACACTAACGAATTACAGGGTGGGTAACAACCTTGTATCTTTTATTCATGAAATGCATTGATTCCCTTTCCTTTTAACTACTGTCACATTTTCCTCATGTTATGTCGTTTCTTGTCTTTGTCATTGCCTGTCTTGCTGTTTTATTATGTTTTTATCTAATGCAAGGTGACCTTGGGTGTTTTGAAAGGCGCCTCTGAATAAAATGTATTATTATTATTATCTTCAAAGATGAGCACGACACACAGTTTTCACAGAGGAGCAGCAGGCTGGCTGTGTCTTTGTTGCGCAGAGTTTTCCCCGTTGGGTGTCGGCACTTTCCCTTGACTTCCTGTAGGTCTCTGTTGGAACACAAGGCTTGTTTTGCGAGGCCATGGAGATTAAACAACCGACAGCTATCGCGGTTAATTAGGTTGCTAGGGCTTTACTGTCACCGGGGCTGGGCTGATAAATGAAGTGATCAAGGATGCTGCTGTCCCTCCAGCATGGCTCTGAAGGGGATTATCACTGACATTCTCATTTCAATATACCACACATGACGATGGACTGAAAGAGACATGAAACGAGCACACAGACATACATATCAGGAAATCAGCGTTATTTGGTCTGAATTTAGCAATATCCATCAAGTTATCGTTCCTCTGCAAGATTCACATCTTGATATTCCCCCCAACTATACATTTCTTCATTTTCTTCAAGATTGGTGTACATTTTTAATAAATTAACGTAGACTGCATGTCCCCAACACATTGTACATCATTGCATTGTAACAGCTGTATCCTGCATTGTTGTATCCTGCATTGCACACAAACTCTTTTTCTTCTTTTGTTATGTACTTCTCAAACAAACACACTCAAACCGTCAAATCATGTCTAGACTGGCTTACATCCGACATGACAGCTCACTAAAGGCATTTTGTTGCTCGCTGCCAAACCAAAATGCTTTTTTATTTTTTTAAATTAGTTTTTGTTTGTTTGGAAACACAGACCCCAAGGCCTTCGGTAGTAAAAAAGTTTTTGTAATTAGTGTGTCTGTGAGGGGTCGTAGCAGGCCCGTATTAAGACAATGTGGTGCCCCTGGGCACTATACCTCAAAGGAGAAAGAAATGTTTTTCTTTGCTTGCCAATTTCATTGAATCAAGAAAGCCATCCATCCATCATTTTTTGTAACAGTTAATATTTTACATTCATCATTATGATGACATTTTTTGGGAGGTTAAACTGGCCACTTTTTTTTTTGTGATACATTTTTTATTGAAAAATTTACAAAAAATATATAATCACAAACATATACACAGTCTTTTCTTTTCTTTTTAAACTGGCCACTTTTGATTATTGTTAAACCACCCCCCATCCCCCAAATGATACATTTGCGTGTACTTTTGGACCAACTCAACTCTGACAGATTGGTGAGGGGAGTGATAGTGGTCATGTAATATTGATTTATTTATAATTTATTATTATTATTATTGTGTAATTAGTGTTCATAAATGAGTAATGTATGGTCTTTCAACAATTTCAAGTGAATAATATAACAATTTACGGAAAATATTGTTAATGCTTGTGTCATGTGGTGCCCCCCCCCCACACTGGTTGTGAATGGTTGGTGCCCCTGGGCACTGGCCCAAGTGCCCTTATGGATAATCCGGGCATGGGTCATAGTAGCAGTTAATCTAAAATAAAAAGAATTACAGGTGTGAAGAAAACCCTACAACCTATTTACCCTCCAATATTTGCTGTACAGCCTAATCATGGTATAATAAACTGACAAGCTCACAGTTTCACCTCCAGTGCTGAAGCAGTAGTTGTCCAGTGTGTATATTAGCAGGAAGTAATGACTGGAGCTGACACAGGTCAATAAGTAGAACTCTGTCCTTGTCAACAAGCTGCTCTCCGCCTGCTACTACTAACCTTCAAATTCCAACAACCTCGATGTTCGATCTTTGATTCATACAGGTGCACTTCTCTCCTGCATGTGCTCTCTCTCTCTGTGACACACACACACACACGCACACGCGCACGCACGCGCATGCATGCAGACTCCTGTAGCAAGACCACTAGTGTTGAATGATTCATGTATTATATCCTGCTGCCCAATGGGATAAACCAGCACAAGGTATGTGTGGGAGAGTCACAGTGAAATAAAAAGGAGACAGCTTATACTTGCATTACAAACGACAACATTGTAGTTTAGAATCAAATCCTACTCACTGTTTGCTAGACAGCGTATTGACAGGTGTCTGTTGCCATGGTTTCATCACACATGGACATAGCCATATCCTTGGTATTTTTGGCCTTGCTTTAGTCATTTGCTGCATGATGTGTTGTGGTTGAACAAGCGGCAAGAGAGAGTGTGAGATGCATACCTGTCAAGTATCCCGTTTTGGCCGGGAAAGTCCCGTATTTTACCCTTCTTTCCCGCCGTCCTCCCGTATTAGTATTTTCCCGTAAATCTCCCGTATTTTAACCTGCGTTATTAAAAAATAATACCCCGGGTCCGAGCGGAGTAAAAAAAAAAAAAAACATTCCCAATCTGAGCTCTGTCACTAGCCTCGCGATAACTGCCACCTGCAGTAGCCTACTACAGATCAAGGGGGTAAGCTTCGCTTCAGAACTCGAGCCATCATGGCGCCATTTTGTTGCTAACTGGCCATCACCTCCTGTTAGCATTCCGCTGACCGCCATTTTTTTTTTACGTAACTTGACTGAGAATAACTTTACATCCGAAGCGTTTAAAGACTCGATTTGTCCATTGTTTAGTTCGAAAGAAACACGACAACGTATAAAGGCTCCATTACCTTGTATCTCACGTTATGGCTCCGTAGCAGACGTTTTTGTAAAAATAGGCTAACGATTGTGTCATAACCAAGTGACTTACTGTCGCACTGTGAGAGGAATTACCGTATAGTACAGGAGAAGCTCGCAGGCGCGCTTTCGACTTTACGTTGGCTGTTTAGGTTTAATTACTAATGTTAACTAGCATGTTAGTTAGCAATAATTAGCCTGTGCTTATGTTATCTCCTTACATATACCTACACTCTCCGTCTCTGTAAGATTGGGAATGATTGAGATTTCTCTTGGCACAGCTACCAGAAGACTTACAACTTTCAGACACGTTGCTCACGTCACATTTACGCTGTCTCTGTCAGTTGGAGGCTGCGCAGTAAAGCTGGCCATCACCGGAAAAGTGCTTCTAATAGCCTTCACTGGTCTCCGTCCAGAGCAACGGGGTCTATTGGTCCATTAATATATATGTCAATGCTACAGATACTGTAGATGGCAGTTGTCGCGAGTTTAGTGTGTGAGGTCAGATGATGAGTGACAACGCAGGAAAAAAAAAAAAAAACGGATGATGGACGCTTCGACAGAGACGGTGCGCTGCCAAAACGTATGAAGGCTTTACTATGCATTCCCCATAGCAATGCAAGTTGAGAAAGGGTGTTTAGCATGGTACGAAAGATTGTTACAGAGAATAGGAAGACGTTAAACAACAGAACTGTTTGCGCTCTACTCTTGTGTAAACCACTCTGTAAACCACTCTGGCCCAGCCCACAAATACACTCCTTCCAAAACAATCTTAAAGAATGCAAAGTCTGCAACAAATTTATACAATAACTCACTAAAAGAGTAAAGAAAAGTTATGTGAAATGAAAAGAAAAACTGTAAAAGAAAAGCAATATGAAATGAAAAGAATGTGTGGAATGAAAATAAAATGTAAAGACAAGCAATGTTATAAATTGTAAATGTTTTCAGCATTCTGTATCAAGTGGTGATTTTAGCTTTCTTGTACACCTGTCTTAAAATGTAAGGGATACTGGACGTTTGGTTGGGTGGTGGGACTGCTTTGCGGTGGGCCGGAAATTTCCTTCTTATTTTCAAATCCAAAAACTGAGATAGGTGGAAAAAGGGAAAAAAAAAAAAAAATGTGTTAATAGAGCTCATCTAAGCCGACAGATAAGTTTGTGTAAATATTCATCTTAAAAGCATATACTATATTATTATCTTTGGATCTTTTATGACCGAGCCCCACAGCTCTTTATAATGCATTTTCCCTGTTGTGATGAGTTGGAGAAGGGACTTTCAGACTTGGATGTGTGGGCAGTGTGCTTGATTTATGAGAAACGCCCCTTTTGATTGAGAGTTAGAGAGCGGCTGAGAGATTGATAGTTGTGCTCATCCAGGCGTCTTCATCTAGTCCCACTTTACTTCTTCCCTTAGCACGGTACATGGGTGATTAGTGTATTCCTGTAAAAATCGTTATGATTATGCTTTCCAGGGCTTGGCAGATAGCGTGACTGTCACTTTCTGAAACTCAATTACAAGCTTTGACTCATAATTTAGTGTAATTTATGAGTTCCAGTGGCTGATTCTCTGCCTGTGCTTCCCTCTGTGAAACATTTAAAGCACCAGATGGGGAAATAATGAACTTCTCTAGCAGAAAGCAGCTGACAGAAGCTTATTACTGGCGCTTTTTACTGGGATCTAAATTAAGTGAACCATGACATATTAACAGCTCAGGGTGCTTGTTTTGAGAGGTCTTTTTTTAAAAGAAAAATACTCAAAGGAAAGTCAGCTGGTGATCACCCTCTGATGTGCCATTCCATCGATCTTGCGAGTATAAAAATCACTTGATTTCCATCCATTACCTTGGGAGCAGAAACACATGTTATGATAATATCACGGTAAACATGATGTTGTTACGGTTACCAAATGGAGGTAGACGTCTAAGCGACAAGGAAGACCATCATCCTCAATGACTTGTCAACATCCTTGAGCGGTGGAGGGGGAAAAAATAAAAATGGGTGAAAAAAAACAGGAAGATGGGGATTAAAGCAAAAAAGGGACTGAGAGTGACAAGAAATAACAGTGATGGAAACAATGAAGTAATGGAAGAACGGGAAAGAAAAGAGCTACAAACGGATAATAATTGTAAAAGAAGTAGATGATGTAAACAGAGGAGAGGGAAAGGAAGAAGTAAAGGCACAGGACATGATGGGAAAGGGTGTAAGGTGGAGAGAATTGACAAAATTGTAGATGAGGATAAAATGGCAAAACTAGCAGGAGTTGTGTTAGAGGAAAAAGTACAGTGGTTACTTAGCTCTCTGCAGTGCGACTGTCTGACCCAGACCTCTTTTATCCGTCCAAGATCAAAGCAGCAAAAAAGCTGGTTTAAAAACCCTAGGGAGGAGATGATGCATTACTGTTCAAGTTCCAGTGCTTTTTGAGTGGATGAAGGAGTTTTCATCTCATTCTGGCCACCATCAGTATGATTATCATTAACACATACACTCCTGTTATTGAAGCCATAGAAGCTTGAATACACTATGCATTAAGTCACACAGTTCAACATCAAAGGCCTGAGGCCTGTACTACGAATCCAGATCAACAGGCCCTGGATTTCTTTCAGTTACCCGGCTTCATTAACCCTAACAACCGCGGTCCCGCATAAGCTGTGTCACGGCAGTGGTTAACCACTAGTTCAATCACCCAGGGTTTCCCAATCCAGCGGCGCGCGCGTTCACATAAAAGAGGCGGTGTTTGCACAGCATGACCAATCGCAAACACCTACCAGAGCCGCATATTTTAAATAAGAAGAGCAAATTATAATTCTACATAAAAATGAAGACTAGACACGGTTTTGCAGGCAAAATGCAATACAGTCGCTGCTTCCTAAAACAGGAAGTAAAAAAAATTTGCCGACGCGTAGATGCTTAAATCACAACGCTTATCGATATCACTTCCCCATTAGTCAGAGGCACAAGATCTGACCATAATTACACTTGTGCTTTTCATAAACTGCCGTTGCTTTAGCCTATTATTTCAGTTGCAACCCTGGCAGTGGAAGCGATCATGAGAGCAAATAAAAGATATAAAAACATAATTCAAATTGATGTGCGCATTGGCAACACAGCCTATATGTAATTCCCTCCCATTAAAATACATATATTTCATAAAAATATCCATCAGGGAATGTTAACATGTTTCTCGGTCTCTAAATGTTTTAACTTTTATGAGCGCACCCCTCTCTCTCTCCGAGCACCGAGCTCTGCCTGGTCTTCTAAGAACGGTGACACCCTTATCAATCGAGTATTGATTGGTCAGTAGGCGGTGCTTTTACATCGGTTGATCTCTGATCTCCAACTTAACCTGCTCCCGACCAGGTTAGGCATTCAGCACAAGTTACCACGGCGATTTAACCCGGTAACAACTGATCCACCTTCGTGATACAGAAAACCCTGGGTTGAACCTGAAGTTACCTCGTTAAAGCCAAATCTTGATTCGTAGTACAGGCCTCAGGTTACCTTTTGGGCCCTGCCAGAGGATCTGTAGCAGCGATTAGGCTTATAGGGAGTTAACAGATCACACACATAGGCAGGTGCCTGACCATTCAAGGCTTTAGAAAGACTCACAGATAACCAGTTAACGGCAGCAAGGATTTGTTTCTCTTCGTACATGTTAAAAGCAGCAGCGTAGTAGCAGCAGCTGTGGCTGTTTAGCCTTCTGATACCAGAGTAAAGTGTGTTGCAGTAGTCAAGGTAAAAGCTTACATTGAGTCACAATTGTTAATAAACCTATTTTATTGACTGCTCAGTTTTATACCGTCGTTGACTGCTGACTCTTCTTAACTGGCCGGTTCAAGGCCGCAAGTAATCAACAACTGCTTCAGTAGCCAAAGGCATTTCCATAAATCGGCTAGGCTAAAAAAAAAAAAAAAGCCTTACCTTGTCTAATGCAGGCCAAATTGGGGCGAGCCGAGAGGGACAATTGAGTTAGATTCAACCTTTCATATAATGTCGTTGAGTCACGATGAAACGTTGTTTCATGTATATGGTTGAAATAAAACACACTTGAGTTGAGTTGAATGCCTCGGTCTGTCTGTGAAGCGGTAGGCGTGGCTTGGGAGTGGACTCAAAGCAACGAAGCAGGTGCATTCTGGGATTTGGTGTTTTTCATCCATATAAGACCAAAACACATTTTCTGGCTTTTCTCGGCCTAGAAGGCACCAATTTACAGTTTTTTTCGATTGCTAAACGACAGTGGGCACAACTGGAGTCACATGTGCAAAACTCAAACTACAGTCTGCACTACCTACAGTCACCTGAGCTAAACAGTTCACATCACCTGCAAAACTCATTCAAAGCAACACAACTCTTAACACACGTCTCAAACAGTATGCACAGGCCTCACTGAGATAACACACACTGTCACTCAGAACACACTGAGGGTAAAAACACTAGCCTCAAACACCAATACAGAAATTACAAACTTTTTCATCTTTACAGTTTGAACAATTTGAGTGACTTGACACTACTCAACAGTTTATTTAAGGAAAAAATATAGATTGTATAGCATACCAATTTTTACATAAGGTAAACAAGAAGGAATGAAAATCATCAGTTTTCTTCAATAAAGTATTTTGTCTCTAGTAATTTATGGAATTACTGGGGAAAAAAACTAAAGGTACATAACAGTACCAACGAATAGTGTGACTAATCCTGCCTCTCTCCAGCATCATGTGGCAAGTTCATCACATTGGATGTATGCATTATCTCTAAATACAAATTACTGTAATGTGGTGTTTCTATTGCTTTCACCTCCATTACTTTCTGAAAAACAGTAAGAACACAGTTTTACTATTGTAAAGATATAGTGTTTTTCACTTTTTTTATAGCTGCGTACATAACCTCAGACATCTTACCTGGACATATTGGTATCTTTGCTCTTTTACCTGTTTCTCTCAAACAGTACAGTGTAGAATTGTTTCATTCTTATTTGGTGTTTGTATACAAAAAAAGACTTTCTGAGCTTTCTCTGTATAAATACCATATATGTTCACTAACTAGTCTAAAACAAGACACCTGCTTAGGCTTTCAGCTAAAATTGCAATCAGCAGTGTTTGATAGGCACCAGACTGAAATCTATTCTGTTTTGAATGTGTGGTTTACAGTTTTGACAGCAGTGTGTTAGCATTTGAACAAAGTGCTGTAGATCTACAGTGTTGTGCACGTTGTGGTTAAAGTCATGGGATAAGTGTGTAGAGTTTTGAAAACTGTGTTCAAGCAATGAAAAATGAACTAGAGTTTGGTCCACATGAACTGCTGCTGTGCAGACTGTAGTTAGAGTTTTGCACATGTGACTCCAGTTGTGCCCACTGTCGTTTAGCAATCGAAAAAAACTGTAAAAAAATTGTGAAAATGTGAAAAAATTCACATTTCTACTACATAAGTGACCCAATTTAAAGATATATTCAGCTTTCCAGCGGTGAAATATTCCTTTAAGACATGTTAGGATGCAGCATCACTGACCAAGGCTCTGGCTTCAGAAGTGGAGATCGTTCCCACTTACTGCTGCCCTGTCGCCACTGCTACTTAAATGAGTCAAATGCAGATGATTAACTTCCCCATGTGTATAGAGTACAAGTTAATGGGCTTCTATAGACACGCACAAATGTCAAATTGACTTTTGAACAGTAGAGCTAATTGGGGATTACGTATTTTAAGAAATGGTGTAATGATGCTTTTAATGAAATGCGTGTGTGTGTGTGTGTGTGTGTGTGTGTGTGTGTGTGTGTGTGTGTGTGTGTGTGTGTGTGTGTGTGTGTGTGCGTGCGTGTGTGCGTGTGTGTGTGCGTGTGTGTGTGCGTGTGTGTGTGTGCCTGTGTGTGTGTGTGTGTGTGCCTGTGTGTGTGTGTGCCTGTGTGTGTACGTGAGAAGATGAGAAAGTGTCACAATGAGGTGTATGCTCTCTCTGTGTATATCTGCCTGGACTTGCTGTTGGGGATCAATACCTGCCAGTCTCCTCACCTCACAGTACCGAAGGCTGGGTAATGGGCCATAACAAAGTCTGTGTGTGTATGAGTGTGTGTGTTGGGCATTTAAGTATAGTCTAAGCTGTCACTGCTCAGCCTTTTCTCAGCTGCCTAGTAGGTTGGTGCCATTCTTCCTCCTAACAAGAGGAACCTTTCATTAGTGGGAACCAGCTTGAGTGATGTCCTTGTATTTCTTTGGTGCTGCATGGTTGGACCTGTGAAAAGACTCGGAGGAATGTGGTTATCCAGATGTAAATTAATTGCAAGTCTGTAGAGATAGTTGTTCTCCAGAAGCATCACATTTCACATATTTGTATTATTTTGCCCTGTGTTGAGCCTCAGGGTACAATTTTGTGCTCCAAAGTATCACTTATCATTTTCTGTCTGATTATAGAAAATTGTCCATGTAGTGATGATAATGGCCTTGGTGGCACCTAACATCAGGTATGCTGTTGTGTTCACTGGGAACAAAAGTATGGAGCAATGGACTGGAGGAAGTCGGAGCACATCAGGCTGGAGTTTACATGCTCCTTAGTCCAGTTAAAGCCCATGCAGTATACAGTACAGTGCACAGATTGTGCCTTTTAAAAATCACTCATTTATTCACATGTTGCACTGCAACAACACTGCAGTTTAAAGGTGTTTAACATTTCTTATTGAAATCAATGTCAAAGGCCTAATTTAACCATATGCAACAATGTGGTCTACATTCACATGTGGCCTGTCACAGCACAGATTTTTCAAAACTCTGAAAAAGAGACAAGCAGCTCATTTATTTTTCGAGCACAGGTTTTCTGCCTGTGTGAATGTGTTTACAAAGGTCAAATCAAGCAACCATTATAATCCGTGAAGGTTTTTGTTCCTATTTTATGGCATAAAAATGTAGCCTGGGATGCAGACAAATCTGCGAGCTCATGTTTTATATGCTCTGGCAGATACGTCTGGCCACCCTCCGTCCAGACAGATTTCCAGCCAGCCAGGCCCTGGCCAGGCCAATTGCAACCGTTTATCTCATGTGGGGCAGGTTTCAGACGATGACTGACAACTTGCGGAGCCTTTGCGCTTTAAGCTAATTATGCAATGATGTCATTTTTGGCTTGCGCACCTAGCTAAGTAAAGAGGAGTGTTTTTTTGCATTTTCAAAAATCCAACTTTGCTGCAGCTGATGTTGAAGTACTTTTTTCAAATTCTGATAGCAAAAATGGCAGGACTCGTTCAGACAGTGATGCTATCCCATCCTCATCTCTGCACACTGCAGTCTGTTTACATTTGTCCGTTCGACAGCGTTGCATCACATGTTTCGTTGCTCCGATTGGTTGTTGGTCTATCCTATTGCATCCAAAGGTCATTTTGGTCTGTGGCCGTTGATAACGCCCTTTGGATATAAAAAATAAACTGAGAGCTTCCACACTAACTTGCATTTGCAATTTGGGCCAGTGATGTCAAGCTAATAAAAATGTCCATATTTAATTAAACAAACAATGCACATTACTAATGGTCCCTATGTGCTTAAACATAGGCAAAAGTTGTTTTGCTTTGATTTATGACTTCATGAGCAGAAGCTCTTAACAGCAGCGACCTTAGTTCAGCTCTCCAGTCCTGAATATTCATGAAAACATCAGCCTGAAAAATTCACAAATAATACTACAGACCACTGCATCCCAAAATTGAAATATATGCACACATTTCTAACTTAGGGGGTAATAATGAATCAATTTTGTGCGCTGGCACAAGTGCAATTCATGTTTAACTTTTGGACTACTTTGAGATGATTTTACGATCAGGAGTAATGGGGACGAACCGAGAACAAAAATGTCCTCCTCCTCTAGATGACAACTTTTCTCATGTTTTATTGATTTATAAGATTTTACAGGCGTAAAAAGGTACTCAATCAAATCTAACATGTTTTTAAAAAGGGTGAAAAGCTACACAGTTACACCCTGAACATAAGATTGTGATACTTCTCGTTCAAATGGGTAACAAGGCTGGCAAACAAGCTAGACTCCAACCATGCAAACACAAACTGATAACACTGTGGTTCCATGGATCAATAAGAGCATTAAATGTTACAGTTTGGTGATTTAATATTTCTCCCTCGAGCTTGAACACTCATTCTGACATTATTGCTTGCTTACATGTGTGCATGGGTGTCAGAAAACCACATACTCACTGCAGCATCACATTTTACTCCCTCGCTCCAGCACTGTTAAATTGCAGTTAGCCTCCTACTGGATGCCATTGCTGCTGTAACGTATGGGCACTACTGGTTTTATTTTCATGTTGCTGCTTCACATTCATAGCAGTGCAATGCTACTGAGTGCTACAGAGTACAGTAAGTCTGTTAGGTACCAGCTCGTCACTCTGACCTTGTCATGGCACAATAAATCTCAGGTTGCACAAACTCACGGCCATTTTTTTCCCCTCAAATGCTGTGTTATGCCCACATGCCATATCACTGAAAAACTTTATAGCTTAGTATTTCATTGACTGTGGGCAATATTCACTAAATGTCTTAACCTCTCCACATCATTTTGTTCTAAGTTTTTATTTTATTATTTTTAGTTATACTTTTGCTATTATTATACTCTTGTTTTTTCTTGTTTTCTTTACACGGGCATCTACTCTTTGTTTTGATGACAATGAAGGAACCTTGTCAGAACTGCTGACAAAATGGAGGGAACCTTATATTTTCCATTTTGAGCTAAATCAGCCTTGACATTTGAAAGTGATTACAATTGATTCTGGTATGTATTTACAGGAAAAGGTTCCTTTGAAGCCAGCGTCTTCATGTTTGTGTTGCAGCCAGCGACAGGACGCGATGTATTTGAGAGGTTTTTTTGTGTTTTCTTTAGTCCAGCTGACTCAGTTTGTTTTGAACTGCATGTCTCAGAGACGATTTGGTAATAGTGGAGAGAACTTCATTCCACACAAAAGCAAGATGTGTGTGGTGTACTGAATAAATAAAAAATACCAACATCTAGAAAATGTTTTGTTATCAGCATTGCGGCACAGATGTGAAAACACAGGACGAACTGCAGTAAGGCTACAGGGTGTTTGCATTCATCCTAAAATGTGATTAAGTCTTGATTTGAATTGCAAATAGTTCTGACAAAACAAATCAATGTGCACATTTTAAGGGAATCTGCTGTGAGTCAAGTATGTCTTGTTAAGCTCATAATTCTCTGTTTTGGTCCAACGTGCAGACTGATGTATTGGCAGAGTGTAGACCTTATATTCCCAATGGTCCAGACCTAGAAGAAGCTGCTTCTTTTAGTTAAGAGCTGTTTTTTGGGAGTGTGAAGACAGAGGGTGGGCTTACTCTGGACTATTTTACAACCAGTGAATAGAATAGCTCATTTCTCTGTCAATTTTTTTAACTCACATTTATGTTGAAGAAGTCTCCACTAGGAATGCATGAGTGCACTTCCTTGTACAGTTCAGACTTTTCCTGTCATCTTGGGGGATGAACCTATAGACTGATGATGGCAGGGTTGCAAATATGAATGTGATTCCAAGCACGGAGAGGTCAGTGTTCATCATGCTCCTTTTTTCCTGTGGTCAAATAGAAGCCTCCATATAAGCACACACATATAGATTCAGCTCATGTTCTCTCAGAGTTAATTTTTATATAAAGAGACAGGTGTGACCTGCTCCACAATGTGTAATTAACTGGTGTTTAAAGCAGCACAGCACTTCTACTGCAGTGTAGTCTGTAACAAACAAGTGTGTAAATGCAGTATTCATGCCCGAGTTTGCAGGTTTTTTTTTACATAGTAATTATCTATGAAGGTAAATATGGTGCAAAACGTGAGAGCTTGTAGAATACAATGTGAGAACTTGCAGAACAAAAAAATTTAACTTGTATGTTAAAATTTGCACTTGTAAAATAAAAATTTGCACTTGTAAAATAAAAATGTGCACTTGTAAAATAAAAATTTGCACTTGTAAAATAAAAATTTGCACTTGTAAAATAAAAATGTGCACTTGTAAAATAAAAATTTGCACTTGTAAAATAAAAATTTGCACTTGTAAAAATTATTCACATTTGAAGTCACAAAAAGAAAAAAAACATGAGAGCTTGTAAAAAAAATCTGAACTTGTAAATGGGTGCACTTGTAGAAAAAATATTCACAAATGTGTAGATTGATATTTGCATGAACACAATGACAGCTGCAAACTTGTAATGCAACATTTACTCATGTACTTTTTTTTTTTTACTCAGGTTGATTTTCCATCACAACCACAACTCAGTGATTACAACCTCTCGAATCTGTCACTGTATGCGCTCTCTCGCATCACCAAGAGGCGAATCTGCGCCTCGACTTTTGCAACACTTGTTGCGATACATTTGGTGCAAAACTAATTTGTACCTGTGGACTTAGGCTGTGGAGCTCTGATCCAACAGAACGGGGAAAGCAGGGTTTCTATCGCCAGATGAGGGACAACTCTGTCCGGCTTATTTAGCTATGTCGCATGGAAGCCTGGTTGAATAGCAAGCTAGCGTTAGCTAACTAACCAACCAGCCTGATTCTAAATAAATACCTTTTAATTATCTTAACACTTTTTAACAGTCAAACTGAAACACTGGCGGTGAGCTCCAGGTCCTGCAGCCGCAGACGGACCGTCACCAGCAGGTATCGCCCCGCGGAGCAACATCGCTATTATTGCCAGAAAGCTCGCTGCCGACCTCGACCTGCAGTCGGGACTCCGGCGCGGACACAGAGAGGCCCCGCGCCCGGTAGCAGCTCACCGCTAGTGTTGGTGGAATAGCAAGCTAGCGTTAGCTAACTAACCAGCTTCTAAATAAATACCTTTTAGTTATCTAAACACTTTAACAGTCAAACTGAAACACTGGCCGGTGAGCTCCAGGTCCTGCAGCCGAGACGGACCGTCATCGGGCGGTAACACGTGCCAAGTTCTGCATCCCTGCCAAGACTTCCATCCATAAGGGGAAATAATGATTTTATAAGGCAAAGTAGCTACTGTTTAATTAAAATGTAGGCTATATACATTCCTTTGTCATGTTCATCAATGATGATTATAATTTTACAACGTTTAGAGACATCAATGTTTTATCAGACTATCATTTCCTTGCTACCTGGGTGCAAATCTCGGCAGCAACGAGGGTTAAGAGATGACACACTTATTCGGCAAAATAATTGCTGCTGCCCCGAGGTGGATGTAATTCTGCAGAAGCTATTGTTGCTGCCTAGCGGGTGCAATGATTGGCAGTGAGGCACAACATCAGCAAAGCAAGCTGTGGTCATGGCCGGGGATGTGCCGATGCTACCGGGTGCGGGGCTCTCCGTGTCCCGCTGGAGAGCGCACTGCAGGTCGAGGTCGGGCGAAGCTTTCTGGCAATAATAGCGATGTTGCTCCGCTGGCCGATACCCGCTGGTGACGGTCCGTCTGCAGGACCTCGAGCTCACCGCCAGTGTTTCAGTTTGACTGTTAAAAAGTGTTAAGATAATTAAAAGGTATTTATTTAGAATCAGGCTGGTTGGTTAGTTAGCTAACGCTAGCTTGCTATTCAACCAGGCTTCCATGCGACATAGCTAAATAAGCCGGACAGAGTTGTCCCTCATCTGGCGATAGAAACCCTGCTTTCCCCGTTCTGTTGGATCAGAGCTCCACAGCCTAAGTCCACAGGTACAAATTAGTTTTGGTGCACCAAATGTGCGCAACAAGTGTTACCAAAAAGTCGAGGCGCAGATTTGCCTCTTGGTGATGCAGAGCGCAGACGATACAGACAGGTCGAGGTTGTAATCACTGAGTTGTGGTTGTGATGGAAAATCAACCTGAGTAAAAAAGATACATGAGTAAATGTTGCATTACAAGTTTGCAGCTGTCATTGTGTTCATGCAAATATCAATCTACACATTTGTGAATATTTTTTCTACAAGTGCAAATTTCAATTTACAAGTTCAGATTTTTTTACAAGCTCTCATGTTTTTTTCTTTTGTGACTTCAAATGTGAATAATTTTTACAAGTGCAAATTTTTATTTTACA
The DNA here is from genome assembly GCF_010015445.1 of Perca fluviatilis. NCBI lineage: Eukaryota > Metazoa > Chordata > Actinopteri > Perciformes > Percidae > Perca > Perca fluviatilis. Next base: position 35,171,944 of record NC_053112.1, read on the forward strand.
AGTGCAAATTTTTATTTTACAAGTGCACATTTTTATTTTACAAGTGCAAATTTTTATTTTACAAGTGCAAATTTTTATTTTACAAGTGCACATTTTTATTTTACAAGTGCAAATTTTTATTTTACAAGTGCACATTTTTATTTTACAAGTGCAAATTTTAACATACAAGTTAAATTTTTTTGTTCTGCAAGTTCTCACATTGTATTCTACAAGCTCTCACGTTTTGCACCATATTTACCTTCATAATTATCTCTTGGTTGTTTTGACGGATTTGAAATGTAGCTTCCATCCCCACAGTGCCACTAGAAATGTTAATTTGGACTACTCTGTTCAATTTACTAAAATGAATTCTTGCCATAAATAGTGACTTGAGGTCTAATGGCTCAGTAACTCAGGGTGCATCTATGAGAAATAATAACGTGGCCTTATTTAAAAACGATCCCTGCTGCCATTCTCCATCAGGCTTGTGCACAATTCAGAATTGAATTGAGAATGACTCCTAAATTCCAATTAAATTCTTGAATTTGAATTGATGTCAAAAACAGGATCTAGAATTACAATTTGAATTAAAGGAAGCATATATAATAATTAAGCTTTACAATATATGTCAGATATGATTGCATTACATATTCTATAATTGATATTAGTTTGAACTATTTGTACAGATTACATTTTCAGGAAATCTTTTCCCCCAGCATGTTAAAAGCTCTAGTCACAGAACAAATAATTCCGTTTTAATTATTGTAATTGTAATTTTGTGGAATATGATGGAACATGACTCCTTTCCCAGAATGCTTTAATTTAACCAAGTATTTAAAATGGTTGCCAAACAATTTGAGGTGGACATTTGTTTGAAAGCTTCTTTTCTACACAATTTGATGGTCAACACTGGACTTTTTGAGTTTCAGAAGTCCTTTACAACTTCAGATTATAAATGTTTATAGATTTTACACTTGTAATAACAGTGACATGGAAAATAATAGCAGGCCTAAAAGGTCATCTGTCCTAGTTCATTTTGAAGAACCAATTCCAACAAGAACACCTGGAAACCACAAAGCCATTATGCAAGCACTGCAGTGCTCCAGTCTGTGGCTCCATCAAGGCTACTTCAAATTTCAAAAGGCATCTACAAGGAAGTTAACAGACAGACAGTCTTTTATTTTGAAACCATCTCTTGATGGTATTATGCTACTGATATTTCATATCATCAGTGTTGGGGTCACTACTCAAGAATGTGTAATACACATTATTCACTTTTACCCTAACCCTAACCCCATAATGCATTACCTTACTTTTTATTCTCTAAGGATAGTAACTCATTACTCTACTCATTACATTACTGTAGCACAACACAGCAAGAGCCTGGCATATAGCTCATAAAGGGCTTAAACGTACAATATGTAACTTTCTGCCACTAGGGGTCTCTCAACCAAAACAATGGACGGTAAAACTGGACTTTTGATGACGTTGGGAAGTTGCGTGGAATTATGGGAGTTTTAAGTGTTAACCCTTGTGTTGTCCTTCGGGTCCCAGTGACCCGAAGGACAACACAAGGGTTATGTACTTCCGTTTACTTTGTTGAGAATTGCTCTCTAAACAAGGGTTAATACAGCACCTTAGTTCTTGTTTGTACAGCATTTTGGTCAGCTTAAACTGTGTTTAAATGTGTTCTAGAAATAAACTTTACTTACTTACTTTACACAAACAGGGTTTAGAGAGAAATTCTTAACGTAAAGTGGCGTAAATAACTTGTGTGGTCCTTTGGGTCACTGGGACCCGAAGGACCAACAGCGCTAAACACCTTCGCGCCAGTTAGAATGCATCAGTTCACGGACCGAGTTTCATCCGTTCAAGTATTTATCCATCGTTTATTCATTCTAATAAAATAGCTGCAGTTTCCCCAACATAATTACGTTTTTCTTGATTAGATTTTTATTTGTAGCTGACCAGTTAGCCGTGAGTCAGCACGACGCCAACAGTAGCCAGCAGCTAAAACAAAAAATATTTCACATATCAGTGTCACCTTTTGGATTGTTTCAACACCGGGGCGGACGGGGTTTGTTGTAACGCTAGCTAGCTACTAAACGAGGCTGAGAGACAGGTGTGGGTGGGGATTGTCGGGGGAATCTCCGCGACAGCAAGCCAGGACGTTCAATGCCGGTTGTGCAGCAGCAGAACATCTCCCAGCTGCCCGGAATTATCTCCCCTTCACTTTTCAGTAATCTTAACTTTTCGTTTTGGTGCTTAACTCACCTTTTGTCAGGTTAATTTAGCTAACCGTAAAGACAGCTTAACGTGAAGAGGGGAGAAATTCGGCAGGGAGGAGATTTTCAGCACATACACCGGTACGCGCCGGAGATGTAGCTAGCTAACTCTATGGATGGCGCTGTTGTGACTCGGTGCCTGGTCTGATATGGTCCGTTTCCGACGCGTTTAATTAAACTGCCGTTAGCGTCGTAAGCACCAGGCACTGGAGATAAGTTCTGGCCGGGGTTGCTGTAATAAAAGTAGCTGGCTGATAGCTGACTGGGGCGAACTACAAGCTAGCTAGCTTTATGTCCGGCGGGCTGTTGTCAGCTGTCATCCCCGGACTGAGTCTCTGCGCCGGGGAGTGGAGGCAGACAGACCGGGTGTTCTAGCTGGCTAAATTAGCATTAGATTAATCGGTCTATCTATACAGTTTAACGCTATAGTGAAGTTATTCGTGGGTTAGCCCAGTCCTGTTAACTGTGGTCGAAACAGTCATACTAAAGCGTGTTGAATGATGTTGTAACCTCATAATGTTACCCACAAAGCATTAGCATCAATGTTAGCTACTTGTCGATATTGAACTTTCAAAATAAATAAGGTATCTGTTGTATTACTGTGATAAAAAGTGGGATGTAATTAATCACAATTGATGCTTTATGGCCAAAAAAAACGTATCATCTTGGTGCCAGTGTTCTGACGGAAGTTAGAGTAACTGGAGGGTGAAAGGTTATATGACGCCACTGACGGGCGACTAAAGGAAACGTGCCGTGTCTGAAAATAAAATGACAGATTTCTCTGGGTTTGACATTTGGTGGAAACATTTGGGATAGTGTAAGAACACAACTCATAAAAATATATAACATAGGTATGGTCATTTTTAGACATTTTAAAGCAGAAATGTTACATATTGTACCTTTAAACACACCTTCAACTCACAACACCACAGTAACCGTAACATTAATGTGTTGCATTACTCAGTTACAGCCAAATGTGATTATATTATGGCATTACTTCATAAGGAGTAACCCCCAACACTGTTTATATGTGTTTAAAATCATGCAAGCACACTTTACTTATTACTAATTATGTTATTAAATTACAAAATGAATGTTATTGTATTTAGTTGTATTACTGAGGTAAAATGTGTAATTCAATTAGTTACTAATCAAATTAAAAGTAAATTGCTTTGCATTGATAAAGTAATCCAAACCACATTTATAATGGGTAACTTATAAGCAATTTCAATTTCAATTTCAATTCAACACATTCTTTCTGATGTGTGACTTTGTGGAATTTCTTCAAATTGCAATTCATTTAATTCCACTTCCTGTCATTCCAATTCCAATTCAACTTCCTGTGGGGTGGAGTCAATTCAATTCAAATTCAAATTCATGAATTGAAGGCCAATTCTGAAATTCAGAATTTTGCACAAACCTGTTCTCCATGCCATGACACTCACTAAACCACCAAATCCAAGGTTGAAAGTATCTTCAACAAGTCTCCGTATGGCCAAGGCAATTTGTTTTGTGTCTGGTTAGCAACCTTTACTTCTTCTACTCTGTTTACTGGTGGATCATAGCCATGCGTAGCCAATAGCACCAACTTCTGATGACACTACACTGTAGCATAGTTTATTCACTCCAAAAAAGTTGATGGAAACACGCCTAATTCACATTTCTTTTTTTGCGACATTTCGAAGAATTGCTTGACAACTGAATGGAAACAGCTACGGTGTTGAGACCTGTTTTTAAATATTTACATAGAAGTAATGAACTGAGTGCCACAGGCCGCCAAGTCAAAAAGTACAGAGAATCACACTGTAAGACAATCCTTTATCCTTTAGACTTGTGCTGTGTTTTGTCATATCTTTTCTCTGTTATAGACAAAAGGTTGTGAGTCATGAGACCAATTTTTATCATAGCTTAAAGTTCAGTATATTCCAGACAGACGAGAAGCTCATTTTGCAAAGTGCCTGCTGAGGCCTGCCAAATGAATATCTGAGGCTAAGCGTGGACACCTTGATCACTGTTAATGCCTCCTTGAAGTGAAAAAGGGGGGCAAACAAACCGTGAATCAGCTATAATGTAATAGTCTCTAATAACCCAGCAGGAAACACAGAGACAATTGAGATAAGATGAAGAGGAGTGAAAGGAAACTGCATAACCTGCGTCACTCAGTGTTTCCTTCATTTTTTTATAGCCGAGGGGTTAAGTACGTTGGCTGAAAGTTAATCAAGGAGAAATTTGATCATTCTCCTATCCAGCACCAGCAACAGGTGTCGGCCACACAGAGATTGCATGTCCTCTTGCCTGCCCTGCTCGCCTGTGTGTAAGTGTGAGTGGGCAAATGCACGTCCTTTGTCCTTGCAACCCAATAAGCGTGCAGGTTTCCTGAGTTCACTGGTGAATGATTAGATTAAAGAGGCAGAGAGAGAAAGGAAGTGATGCCAAGCAGAGGTAGACAGAGACAGAGGGTGGGAGGGAGTGAAGCGAAGAGGGCAACGTGGGTTGGCAGAGCTCCGTCAACCCTCCTTTTCCTTATCTCACCTCAGGGAGTATGTGACACTCAGCATGTTAAAGCACTCCATGCACACACACAAGGTTTAATTTCAAGAATGTGTGTGAGCCCACTCACAGACTACAATCACAATTTTGCACTGCCAGATGTTCCTCCACAGCGCTGCGGAGGAGGGTCTGGCTAGTCCACACTATGGATGTATTAAGAAAACACACAGCATTCTGGGATGGGAGAAAAACGTGCTCTGGTTTATTGGCATTTCTTTAAACCAATCACAATCATCTTGACGGTGCTAAGTGCCAGACGGAGCCCCAGTGCAGCTGCAAAATAGCCTCGGGAAGGAACTTGTTTTGGTGGAACATGTGTATGTTCAAAGGTTGTTTTAGTCGTGCAACAGAAAACTCAGATTGGACAGATAGTCTAGCTAGCTGTCTGGATTTCCCCTGCAGAGATCTGAGGAGCAGTTAACCATAGTCCTCAGAAATCCACCAGAGTTTAGAATGCCAACACAAAGAAAGCGGAAGGTAATGGACATCCGTCTGAAAAGTTCTGAAAATTTCCGGTGGCTACGGAGCAATCCTGGAAGTAGAACGTCGTGGATATAGACTACCCTTCTGGCAACAGTTGCAGCTGCGACTGTATCAGCATCATCGTCCTCTGTGTTTGCTCTGGATGCGGTTGTCAGGTACATTTACGGAAATTGAACCCTGTCGCCAGACAAGAACCTCAGATTCTGCAAAACCCCTATTACGTTCAATGCCAATGTTTTTACAAATGCTTTCTAACATATCTTTGCATGGGAACTATTGTATTAAGGTTAGATAAAGATTGTGTGGTTATGGCAAAGAAATTACGGTTTAGGTATAGTTAGGGTGAACTGCAACAATTTATCTTTCCCTAACCCTCAAACCAAACCAAACCTTAGCCATATTAGTGGGAAATCAGAAAACAGACATGAATTGTTTTTTGTCACAGTCATAAGTAAAGGTTATGGAAGACAATAATAAATGATGTGGTCCAGCCAATAGGGGTGTCAGATAAAAAAAAAAAATACTCCCATCGGTCATTTTGGAAGGCAATGACAAACAACCAATTGTCTTTGTTTAGTTCTGATGTCTTGTTGGTATCATCTTATGTTTTGTTTCCTAACAGCAGAAGCAGGGAATCTCATAGGAAGCATTACTCCAAGCAGAACATTGTTCTTTAGGGATCTCCATGCATATCATTTGTCATTCCCGGTGTACTTGTACATTAGAACATGCATATAGGAAAAGCCTTTTGGTGTTTTCATTATTTTTGCTCTTCTAGACCTAATGTTGCACATTTGCATGATAATGTACATTTGCATGATAATATGCTACTGTGAGGTGTTTCTCTAGATATCTGTGTCTCCACCAATGCTGGCTCATATGATATTGTCCCTCATTGACAGCTTGTGAGTGCTGTGGATTGCTTCGATGTCTAAATCACGTACTGACTTGTGTGTGTTGTTTCTTGGTGGACCTTTAATTTGACCTTGGGGGGGGGGGGGATGAGAGGGGGAACACCAGACCTTTTAAAGGACCCTTAATTTCGTTGGTGAATGTAATGTTTTTCAGGTTGTTGGTGACTTTCTGTCCTGCTGTGAGCTTTCCAGGATGTCAGCCACATCCACAGGATGTCAGCTGTATCTGATAAGGGTGCTATAGACTTAACCTTCAGCTAGTGGTGTTTTTGGCGCTGAGTTTTCAATTTTAGTTTTAGTCTAGTCTTTGTGTCAAGCTGTCATTTTAGTTTATATTAGTTTTAGTCACGTTCAAGTTTCAGTCAACTGAAAGTCTGTGCATTTTAATATTATTTTAGTCAAAATTATCCATGACTATTTCCGTCTAGTTTTAATGAATGCAAGTTGTATTTTTGTCTTTTTTTTTTTTTTTAGTAATGCAATTCTATTTAATACAGTCAATATAGTATAAGTACCTAGTAGTATAGACAAAACCAAAATGTTGGCCAACAAGGGATGCTTAGTACACACTAATGTCAGTCAGGTAGGAACTAAGAACACACACACACACACACACACACACACACACACACACACACACACACACAACACACACACACACACACACACACACACACACACACACAGCAGTAGGCATGAGCTTTCTTTTTTTTTTATTTAACTTTTTTTTAACATGAACAACAGTCAGAACATGAACAACAGTCAGAAAATGAGTGTTAGTGACATGCTTGCTTTTTTTTTTAAACCCCTTAACCCTACTTAATGCCCCCCATACACAAAAAATAAAAAAAATAAAAATAATGGATACAGGTCTCAAAGAAGAAGATAAATAATGTTTAGACTTTACAGTACTAGTAGGTTACAACACAGAGGCAAGATATATATTTGGAAGACTTTTTTTTTTTTTTTTTTTATACCAGTGATACATTCTCAGTTAATGAGAGAAAAGAACCCCACATTTTCATAAACACATCAAAGCGTCCTGAGGTTCTAAATATCACACGTTCATCGTTTGCATAAGGTCCAACCATTCATCATATGAGGAAGGTGTGTCTGACTTCCAGTGTCTAAGAATGACTCTGCAACCAGAAACCATAGCTAAACGGCACCATAGCGTCTGTTGTCGAGATATATGCGTATCCTCCGGTACAATGCCCAACATACAGTACACAAGGCAGGGTTCTTATATAATGAAAGGCAAAAAATATTATTAACCAATTGTACGATTTTCTCCCACATTTCCTCCACCATGTCACATTCATATAACATATGAGCCATAGTTCCTATATCTTTGTTACATCGCCAGCATAGTGCAGTATCCCTTAGTTAAAGTCTAGCCAATCTGCTTGGAGTCCAGTAGCATCTCTTAAGAATTTTATAATTTATCAGCTGGGATTGAGTTTCACGAACGTTAGAATGCCATTTTGATACAACCTGTTTCCAAGCTTCTTCCTTGATCACACACCCTAAATCTCTTTCCCATGCCACTTTAAGACTATTTAAGTTAGGTGCATTAGCACCTCTAATATAGGCATAAAAAACTGAGCCCAACCCCTTTTTGTGACCGTTAGCTGTACATCCGTTAGTGGGTCAGGACCATTTTTTAGAGTTGCATGGAGACAATGTCTTATTTGGAGGTATTTCCAAAAATCAGTGTTCGATAGCCTGTAAGTTTGTTTTAAGTGATTAAATGAGACCACATGTTCACCCTCATATAGGTTATCTAAATACCATATTCCCTTATTAGCCCATTGTATCCAGCAGAAAGCCTTTTTATCTATTCGTAGCTTGGTGTTGTGCCATACTGAGGCTCTAGTTGTTAGCCATGGGGTTTGTTTTGAATGTTGGTGATACAATTTCCAACTTTCCCTAGTAAATTTAAGAACTGGATTTTGGTCTGATATTGGTCGGGCAAACTGTGTCAAGAAGGCCTCCGATGGAAAGGGGGCAATTAGTTCTTTTTCAATATGCACCCAAGCAGGGGCTTCATTGTACGTCATATTATTTTTAGCCAGCTGCGAGAGTGAGAATTACCAATGATACCAGTCAATTCTGGGAAGAGAGAGCCCGCCTGAACTTTTAGCAGAATACAATTTAGTACGATTAAAGAGGGGTCTCTTCCCTTGCCAGATGAAGGATTCTACATATGTATTGTATTCTTTCAGATGGGATGGTGGCAGCACAAGTGGAAGCATGTACGATAGATAATTAATTTTAGGTGCAATTATCATTTTAACTAAATTAATTTGACCCATAATGGATAATGTAAGTTTACTCCAGTTCTGTAACACATTTCGGATATCCTGAATAATTGGTTGAAAGTTAATCTGCATCATTTTCTCCAATCCTGGTATGAGTTTAATTCCCAGATAAAACATGCCTCATGAGACCCATCTAAATGGCCACCGGTCCCTTGTTATCCCATGGCAATTTTTAGACAAGGGGCATTACTTCTGACTTAGTCCAATTGATTTTATAGCCTGAGATCTGGGAAAAATCGTCAATTAAAGAACACATTGTAGGTACTGTCATTTGTGGATTACTTGAGACAAGTAATATATCATCAGCATATAGAAGTATCTTCTGCTCCTGCTGGCCCGCTATAACACCTTTTTTAATATTTGGATTATTACGTATTGCAATAGCTAATGGCTCTAAGACCAGTGCAAAAATAAGAGGGGAAAGGGGACACCCTTGTTTAGTGCCCCTATGTAGCTCAAACCGCGACGACATTACACCGTTACATAGTACTGATGCCACTGGTTCAGTGTAAAGTAAAATTACCCATTTAGTAAATAAAGGTCCAAAACCAAATCTTTTAAGTGTTTGAAATAAGAACCCCCATTCAACTCTGTCAAAGGCCTTCTCTGCATCTAGAGAGAAGGCCATGACAGGGTCAGTGTTATTTCTAGAGCTCCACATAAGGTGTAATAATCGTATCATATTATCTGCTGAACACCTAGCCCTGATGAAATCAACCTGGTCAGGATGTATAATAGTAGGTAGTATTTGATCCAATCTTTTTGCAAGTATTTTGGCTAATATCTTCCCATCAACATTACCAAGTGAAATGGGTCTGTAGCTTACACATTGTTGAGGGTGTTTCCCTTTTTTATGAATGAGAGTGATTATGTTGGTTCTCATACTCTCTGGAAGCTTACCCTTTACCAGAGCATTCTGAAAGACACAAAGCAATTTAGGGGCTAACACCTAACACCTCTGAAAACTTTTTATAGAAATCAGAGGGAAAACCATCTTCCCCGGGGGCACGGCCTGGCTTGAGGTCCTGTATGGCACACTTAATCTCTTCTAATGTGATGTCATTTTCTAACGAGTCACTATCTTGTGTGGATAGACAAGGAATCTGTAGGGAAGAGAAGAATCGGTCATATTGTTCTATAGATACTTCCCCTTGCGATGTATATAAATCTTGGTAAAAAGACTTGAAAGTCTTATTAATTTCCCCCGCCTCTGTAGTCAGTTTATTTTTGTCATCAAAAATAGAAGGAATTAAGTTTTGAGTACTAAGCTGTTTCACTCTATGGGCTAAGTATTTACTTGCTTTCTCACCTTTTTCATAATAATTAAATTTTGTGCAGAATAGAGCAAATTTCGCTTTCTTCTGTATTATGTCATTTAATTCCAATTTCAAACTGTTTAAATTATTAAAGGTTACTGGGATAAAGGTTACCGGATGATTAATATGTTGTTTTTTCAGGGTACTAATCTTTTCTTCTAATTTGACTAATTTTTCATGTTCCAGGCGTTTACGTAGCGAGCAGTGTTGGATAAGCCGTCCCCTCAGGAAAGCCTTAAAAGCATCCCATGTTATACCAGGATCAGGAACAGAGCCGTCATTGAAACGCCAATATTCATCTATTGACGTTTGTATAAAGGAGCATGCGGTCTCATTTTGCAATAGTGAGTTGTTAAAACGCCATCTTGTGTTTTTTTTATAGTTCGATGTGGTAAATACCACATCTACCGCGGCATTATCAGAGAGAACAATATTCCCAATTGAAGCAGATTGAACCTGACTCACCAACTGTTTTGAGATTAGAATATAGTCAATCCTTGAGTATGACCCATGACGATGGGAAAAGAATGTAAACTCTTTCTCTAGAGGATGAAGTGTACGCCATATATCTATTAGGCCACATTCATCTATCATAGTATCAATGGCTGTGTACATTAAAGGTATGGCCTGTTTGTGACTAGACCTATCCAGCTGTGTATTCCTGACCTGGTCGAAATCACCACCAAGTATTACATTATGATTACTGATATTTCTAACAATATTGCAAATTTCGTTAAAGAAATCGGGAGATATCACATTGGGGGCATAGATATTCATAACTGTAACTTTCTGTCCTTCTAAGCTTAAATCCAAGGCTCTCCACCTGCCTTCCTGGTCATTATATGCTTTGTGGACATTAAAGTCTAAACCTTTTCTAATCAAAATAGCGACACCCCTACTCCTAGTGTTGAATGTACTTGAGTATGCTATCAATCCAGCCCCTTTTTAAATTTCTCAGATTCCTCAGCACTTAAATGAGTTTCTTGCAGCATAGCTATGTCTGATTTGTTTTGCTTGAGATAGGTGAGGATTTTCTTACGCTTTATCACATGGTTACATCCCGATATGTTCCATGAAATAATTTTTGTGAATCCCATAGTATGTCTCTTGTTTATAGATTATTAGTCACATAAGAGTAATTGATATAAATCGTACACGGTGTATTGTCTCCGTCAACATAGTTATGTATGTTGTATGTAGTTGCAAAGCCCAAACCAAAACCTGCAATAAACGCCCAATAAGTATCAAACCAGAAAAGTAAAAAGAAGAAACAAAAAATAAAAAACCACCCTTCCCCAACCAAACCCTTTCCTATACAAGAAGGCTGCACCCCTAGGCCGTTAAGCATCCGATATGTTGATTGCCTCATTACGCTGATCTCGCGATGGTCTCTTTTCCTGTGGGAGTCTCCCGATTATCAAACATAACAGTGAACTTCGAAGGCTCGTAAAGTAAGTAACGAATACTCAAAGGGTATATCCCAGAACAATTGAACTGCTGGTACAACAACCCATTAACCATCCGAGCCCCTGTTGACGGTAACGTGTCCATTTTATGAAGAAGTTTCTCGAATGGACAAGTCCCGTCATTTTAACCGAATGTAGCCTCACTATCCCTTCAGAGCAAGCACCTGTTTCTCATAAAAGTCCTTTGCTTCGTCTGAGGTCTCGAAAATGAGGTTGTCACCATTGAACAGGACTTTGAGGCGTGCGGGGTACAGCAGCCGAAATCGAATGCCCTGCTGATATAGATCTCGTTTCACCGGGTTAAACGTGGCGCGCTTTTTAGCAAGGGCAGTGCTCAAATCAGGATAGACCCTCAGCGTATTCCCCCTGAACTTCACCTCATGTTGTCTGGCCCATCTGAAGGCAAGCTCCCGGTCACTATAACGGTGAAAATACAGCACAAAGGCACGCGCGGGCTTACCCGCTGTAGGCTTGAGACCGAGAGAGCGGTGCGCTCTGTCCAGTGGTGGTGGGCTCGTGAATACCTCAGCCATTGCTTCAGCCAGTAGTTCTGAAACGAATACGGTGGGATCTTTGCCATCCTCGCTCCCCTCAGGTACATTCAGGATGCGCAGATTAGATCGGCGCGATCTATTCTCCAGGTCGTCCAGACGATCCAGTAGCAGGGTATTTTGAGCTTTAAGGGAGCTGATTGTAGATTCCGCTGCCACAAGACGCTCAAAGTTTTCACCTGCGATGGTTTCTGCTGATGTCAGTCGCCTCTGAAAGGAGTTTACAGTCTCGCGTAACGCATCCACCGAGGTTTGGAGTGGTTTTACCGAGTTTAGTATCAGGGCAGCCATGTCATCCTTGAGAACCTCTCTATGTTTAGCTAGTTCAGCAATCAGTTGTGTCATGGACAGGGAATCGTCCATGTTTCCCTCCGAGTCTTGGTTTCCATCTTGAGACGCCACAGTTACCATGCTCGTTAGTTTGCTAGCAGCGCTAGCCTTTTTTGACTGCGACGCTGCACTTCTCTGTTTAGGATTAACGTTACTCATTGTGTATCAGTTAGTATGTAAGCGCTTCCTTAGTCGTTTAGTGGACTTTAAAATGGTTTTTAAAGTGAAATTCACTGCAAAAGGTGTGTATGAAAAGGAAAAAATCGGGAGACCGTCCGTTCTGCTGCGTCCTTCTACATCGCCATATTGGAAGTCAGGCATGAGCTTTCTAAAATAGAAAGTAATGTTACGTTAATGTCTTGACTTACCTCTTTCATTATGGAATGCCTTGAGATGTCTCTTAAAGTTCGTGAAGTTTTTTTCCTGTGATTTTGTGGCCGCAAAACACATTCCGTTTTCTTTTCCACTTCTATGTAATGAAAGTTTTTCCAAATGTCGTTTATTCTTTTTCTCCCAAAGGCGAACTCCGGCTGGTCGGCCATCGGTCCCTTTCTCGGTGTCAGACTTAATTTAGTTTGTTGTCGTTTACGCTCATCTCACTCTCTAACTCACCGCTGCATCTTCTAAATAAAAAAATGCCGCGACAGGGCTTGAGGAAGCGACGTCACCTGCGTCTGTGCAGTGTGACCAGAGTGCGACCTGATGCAGCCCCTGAAGTGAGACACAGGGAACAGAAATACTGTAAAATAATAATAACGCGACCAAACGAGACAAAATAACATTATAACATTTCGTTTTGTTTTGGTCAACGAAAATGAAGAGACATTTTAGCATAGTTTTTATTTTGTAAACCACGTATAGTCTTGTTTTTATTCGTCAACAATATTGCATTATACATTTAATTAGTCATTGTCACATGACCAGCATTTACATTGCATCTCGTTTTCGTCACGTGATAAAGGTTCGTTGATGACGATATTTAGTCAAAATTTTCATTGACGAAAGCAACGCTACCACCATATCACCTTAATGAGTGTACCGTTGAATATTATTTAATCAGCAGGCATTGTCCTGTATGTTACTGTAGGTGGGTCCTCTAAGACTCTTTGCGTGTAGACTGATCACATCTGATGCTATTAAAAGGTCTGGATATTGCATTGTGTTTTAGCCTCCCTGCGGCACCAAAGGCAATGCTTGACAGCTCAATGACTAAGTTAAAGGGTGACATTGCACACACCGACACAACAAAACGCAACACAAAGTAGTATACGTACACACTACTGTGTTGACAAGGCGGTGACGGTTGTGTTGTTTTGAAGGTCATCGGCCTGCTGTGCAGCGTAGTGTATTGCCCCGGGTTCACTTTATTTTCCTTATACACTCGTGTCTGCCGTGAATTTTAATGCTGATGTGTGTTTTCTTCAGCTCCCTTGGCTTTTCTTTATTACACTATACATTATGCATCATGGTCATTATCCTTTGTGGAAATAAGATCCTTCAGAATGAGCCATTTCTATGGATAACTGGCAATTAAAGATGCCTTACATTTAGTTTTATTGGGACCAACAGTAAACATATGCAGATACAAATAGTATGTAGTTAACCAAAGGATTCTGTTTCACTGAGGCTACTGGCAAAGATATCAGGGTTTATCACGGTCTAAAATGTTCAAAAAGTACTGACCCACACACTTTAATAATTTCACCAAGTTTTGAAGTGAAATGTATGAATATAATATTTTCAACACATGCACTATGCTTTCAGATTTCCTCTAGAAGGCTGAAAAATCTTTGGAGCCACTCTCTTCTGCCAAACCCACATTGCATGCTGTGCCTGTGTCTGGAAGACTTGCTAAATGTGGTTGATGGTGGACAGTATTTAACATTAGTTTTTTAAAGCACGGTAATCAACATAGTTTTATTTATGATAGTTACAATTTTAAACGGTAATACTAATCATCAGGAATTTAACCATGGTTTATCATTAAACTGATAACCGTTTCATCCCTAATTCAGTGATATACATTTCTATGGTAATATCTGTGGTCATGTCATGAAGAGACTGGGGAAGGAAGATCCAAAGTGATTTATAATATGTTTGTATGCCAGTGGTGGGTATTCAGTCATTGAGAGCATTTGCTCTTTAACTTGTTACTGGTCTGTTACTGGTCTTTAACTTGTTACTGGTCTGACTGGACCGCCCTTGGCATCTTTCACCATAGTGTTTATAAGAGAACAGCAGAAACTTCCAAGGGGATTGGACTTAACATGCATGATGAATTGGAGACAATTCCAGGATCAGTTATGAACAGCGTACACCAATACCAAGTAATAAATCCAAACACATGTTGGGACTTTCTACTCCTTAAATCTACATTAAGCAATATTTCTATATCAATAGGTCAATGGGTTGCCCATAATGAGGAAGCCACAGATAATTACCACCCAACTCTGCAGTTCCCCTCAGCTCTACATAGCGTTTAAGCATCTTTCAGCTCATTTGTTTTGGTTTTATGGCTCACAACTTTACTGCTTCAGGTCAGTCTCACAGCTCTAATTACCTTCATTTCCAGCTGCGGAAGACAGCAGTTTTCTGTGGAAAAACTCTCTTTGTTCATTAATCCGGCACCCAGTTTTAGGCATTCGTATGTATGAAACAATGTAGTCTATATCCACGACGTTCTACTTTCAGGATAGCTCCGGTGCCACCAGAAATTCTGCTTTCTTTGTGTTGGAATTTTACACTCCGGTTGTTTTATGAGGACTGTTAACTGTGTGTGTGTGTGTGTGTGTGTGTGTGTGTGTGTGTGTGTGTGTGTGTGTGTGTGTGTGTGTGTGTGTGTGTGTGTGTGTGTGTGTGTGTGTGTGTGTGTGTGTGTGTGTGTGTCAGGAACACTTGGAGCTTTCAATGCAAAGCAGGTTAATTGTTTTGTTATTAGTCAAGATTACAAGGATGCGCTTCAGAGCTTTTTAATCAAAGGTTTTTAATTTCCTGTACATGAACAAGCATACACACATACTCCACTTTGCCAAAAACATGCACACACCCAGTATATTATATGTCTTGTGTATGCTGCGTACTAAAATATGCTCAGATATGCTCTACACAGGTTTGATATTTGAATAAAGATTCGTCATATCTATTCATAAAAATGGGCCCGTTGTTTGTGTGTGTTTGCATGGGTGCTTCCAGGCACATGTCTTAGTCTTTGCATACATTTATTGATATTAATTCATGAGTATTTTATGACAACAAATTCATGAACTTGAGATATGAACCATATGAAACAGACAGACGGAACTGAATGACAGGCCTGTAGTTTAATTGGGCTTGGTGTAAGCCAAACCAGCCTGCAGTGAAGCAGAGTGATACAGACCTAACGGAACTAATGGCTTTGTTTTTGTGAACTGTTGCTGTTAATTAAATGGCCACTTTTTTTTAAGGGGAAGCATGAACAACTGAAATATGGTCAAAACAGGGTAGAAGTTTCTCAACAGGATTTAAAGCAATGAATGCACACCAGGGGCGATTCTAGGATCTGACCTTTGGGGGTGCTCAGCCCCTAATGAAAAGTTGATAGCAGTTAAGCTAGGGGGGTTCGGGGGCATGCTTCCGTAAGATTTTTTTGTTTTTTAAACCCTTAAATCATGACTTCTTGTGAGTTTTGGGGAAAGAAATAGACAGATTGAGACATGCAATTATGACAAACTATCAACAGATTCAAGGCATCTGCTGTGAAAAAAGATGGAAACTACAAAGCATGATTGTTGCAGCACACATACCCAGGGGCGTTGGACTGGGGGGGGGGGAAAGGGGACTGAAAAATATGCTAGAATTCATAGCTTTGGCTGTGTTGAATGACGGGGACCCCCCTCCGAACCTCAATTCAAAATAGGGAATAAAACTGTACAACTGTTTAACTAGTATTGATAAAGCTGTACCCGTCCTTGCCCTCCCCTGAATATGTATACCTACTCCTAAAACTACTAATGCCATGTAATGAGTAAGCAAGAATCAGTGAAAGTTGACACATTAAATACTTCAACAAAGTGCCATTTATTAATACACTAAAACTGTATACTCCTAATTAATCATAAAACAAGCTATATATACAGTACAGGCCAAAGTTTGGACACCTTCTCATTCAATGTGTTTCTTTATTTTCATGACTATTTACATTGTAGATTCATCAAAAGTATGAATGAACACATATGGAATTATGTACTTAACAAAAAAGTGTGAAATAACTGAAAACATGTCTTATATTTTAGATTCCTCAAAGTAGCCACCCTTTGCTTTTTTTGATAGCGCTGCAAACCCTTGGTGTTCTCTCAATGAGCTTCATGAGGTAGTCACCTGAAATGGTTTTACCTTCACAGGTGTGATTTGTCAGGGTTAATTAGTGGAAGTTTTTCCCTTATTAATAAAAAAGCAAAGGGTGGCTACTTTGAGGAATCTAAAATATAAGACATGTTTTCAGTTATTTCACACTTTTTTGTTAAGTACATAATTCCATATGTGTTCATTCATAGTTTTGATGCCTTCAGTGAGAATCTACAATGTAAATAGTCATGAAAATAAAAGGAAACGCATTGAATGAGAAGGTGTATCGCAAACTTTTGGCCTGTACTGTATAGCTTAGCTTCTTTATGATTATCATTTCGAGAGGCCCTATGCTATAATTTGAAGAGGTCTATTATGATTTTTTGTCTGCCAATGCAGATAGAAAAGCTACAATTCTCGTTAAGAACGTTTGCATGATGTGCATGATGTACAACGTTTTAATAGGCTACTAATGCAATCATACAGTAAAGCATGCCTACTTTTTTATTGTTGTAGTGTTATCATCAACAGTTTGTCCACCACTCAGTTTTATCAAGGGGTTAAGTGTTTTAAGGAGAGTTGTGCTTAGCCTACCGCAGGTTTGTAGCCTCACTCCCTCATCTCTGTCCCTCTCCTCCTAAAGTCTCCTCCTCACTGTGCAGGTCACTGTAGCCGATACCAGCACCGCTATCGCCGACCGGGCACGGGAGCTGATGAAGGTCTTGCTACTCCGAAAACATGTCTTTTCGGCTTTTTCTTTTATTTGAGCCGTTTGGGTAACTTTTTTTTTTTTTTTCGTTTCGACCATTGACATAAAAGAAAGGTTTAGAGTGTTTAGACTCGTCTTGCTCCGTCTCTGTGTACTTCCCATTTCTCCTGTCACCGTAGTTTTATCCTTTCGGCGGGCGGGGCTGGGGGCGTGGACCAGTCCATTTCATTGTGAAAGTGGGGGTGTTGACCTCTCTCAGCTAGCATGGCGCCTGCAGCTGCTGGGGCGCTGATCTGCCAATTCCCACACAGTGAAATGATAGAAAACAGAAAAACACTTTGCGGCACAGAGGATTATTTATTTTTTAAGTTAAGTGGCTGCCCGGTTCGCCCGTGCCAAAAACCGCCACTAGTTTGAGCACTAAACGATTTCACATTATCACAATAAGGACTTTATTTTCAGGGGTGCTGAGATGATTTTTAGGGGTGCTTCAGCACCCCTAAAAATAGCCTAGCGCCGCCTATGATGCACACTATGGTGTAGTAAAGCCCAAGACACACCAAGCCGATAATCGGCCGTTGGACAGTCTGGCAAGGTCAGGGACTCAAGTTTGTTCGGTGTGTTCCGTGCCGTTGTCCATCCGAGGGGTCGTCGGCCTTCATTTTGGCCGATTTGACATACATATAATCGGCGGGGCGGGCACTGCCGGTAGTCGGACTCAAATGACCCATCTGATTGGTAGAGTGCTAACCCGGAAATGGGGAGCGGAATGAGCGTGACTAGAGTCTCTCAAAATTTGACGAAAATCTTTTAAACCTTAAATCTTTTAAGACCTTTGTCGATCTGAAATGAAGACAGATTCAGCAACTGCATGGCCTATTTCTCGCTTAAAATGTTTTCAGAAACACGTTTCGATGGCCGTAAGGTCTAAAGCCTCTTCTATTTATTTACAATCACACCCCCCTTTATTGTCCGGGAGCGGCGAGAGAGAGAGAGAGAGAGAGAGAGACACAGAGAGAGAGACGTCTTTTGTCGTTTGATCGTTAAAGTGATGGTTTGGAGTAATTTCACCACCCAGGTCCTTTGTGCACGCACCTTGACCAAACACCCCTTCAGAGGGCTTTGCCAGCGGGTCGAACAATGGATGAGTTAGCGCTGATCAGCGAATAGGTTAGCGCAGGCGCGCTAATGGATTACCGCTTGTAGTTCGTAATGACCACTAATAATGCCCGAAATGATACCAAACTTCTACACTAGTACAAATAGGTTATGCACTCATAAAACAATGGATAGGAAAGTTTGAAAGTACACCAGAAGTTTATGCCTGTTGGCTTCTGCTCTCTGCTGCTGCTGCTACAGCTACCGGGCAGTAAGAGTGCTTATGGACAACAAAAATATGTATTAATGTAATGATTAAATAAGGTAATGTCTCCAAACTTACCTCAATTATAACTTGTCTCCTGCTAGTTATATTACAGCACTTACTTAAAAAAAAAGTTAAATTAATAAATATTTTTGTTGTATCTCTTTTCGGTGTTGTAATTTGTAGACGGCCCTAAACACTCGTCTTACTGCCGGCAGCAGCAACAACAACAACAGCAGAGAGCAGAAGCCAGCAGGCAAGTGTTATTTACATCAACTTCTGGTGTACTTACAAACTTTACAATCCATCATTTTATGAGTGCATAACCTATTTGTACGAGTGTAGAAGTTTAGTATCATTTCGGGCATTATTAGTGGGGTCATTTACGAGATACAAATGTGGATCCATTAGCCCCTGCACTAAGCTATTCAGCTGATAATGCTAACTCTCCCAATGTTCGACCCAGGTGAAAAAAGCTTCTGGGGGGGTGTTTGGCTTGAGGTCGTGTTGCAAAGGACCCTAGGGTGAAATTACTCTGAACCATCACTTTAACGTAGTGCTACTTTGCACATGTTTGTGGATCTGAGGTGTATGTCACATTTTAGCTGCCAAAGCTCTGCTGCTCTTTATCTGTCTCTGGTCCTGCTCACTGCTCACTCAGTGTGAGAGGGGAGGGGCCAGCGGCTAGAGCAGCAAAAGCCAATGTGTGCTTCTTTTACCAACGATATCTTTTGCATTTCTTATCCAAACAACGTCAACCTTACTCGTGCCCGTAGCAAGACACCTGTCAAGTTTGAAATCCATCGGACTAACGGTTTAAGAGATATGTGCTTAACACAGACAGACAGACAGACAGACGGACGTTCCTGCAATTTATAGATAGATGTTTTAGCATTTGTTTCATGTCTTTTAGCTTTCAGGCTGTAGGTAACACTAACATCTCAAAACAGCATCAGATAGTATCAAAATAAAAATGTGTTTTTTGGTTAAAAACTATTTACTTGCAGGTGTTGCTATGAGATTTTTTGTTGACTTGGAATGACATACAGCGCAAATGGCCAGACTATTAGCAAATTGGGTGGCAGCGTGAAAACATTTTTTTTTTAAATGGCACATTTTACTGTACACTGCTAAGAGTACACCAATTTTGTGTGGGATCAAGCTGTTAGATAAGCTATCTGGCTGTGAATAATGTGTGGGGGCTGCGTGTGTCCTTGTTGCTATAGAGATTAACGCAGCGCTACAGGTCCGCGATAACAGAAGGATACAGACGCTGGCGTCGGACTAGGCGGTTATAGTACACCTAAAATGCCTGGCGGTGCTAGTGCTGAATGCAATTTATCCTGTCTCTCAAGCTGATCTATAAGTACAGTATATATTTTTATTGATTTGTTATGGTAACCGCAAATATTTTACAAAAATATTGATTTACTCTAGCCCTAAATTAGTCATATTATCTGCTGTAATCTCTCATACAATTCCATAAAACATAATACAAAGCATTATTTTCCCCGGGTGCTGTAAATGGCTGCCCACTGCTCCCTTGAGGGATGGGTTAAATGCGGAGAATTAATTTCGCTACATGTATGTGACAATAAAGTACCTTAACCTTACCTTAAAAGCACCTCAGTGAACAAACTTATTATATTCTGCATCTTTTTACTTCTACTGTACTGGCTGATATTGTTTACAGTTTTTTTCAATTGCTTAAGCACAATTTTGAAAACAGGGACAGTCTTTTTCAAAACACTACACACAATTGGCACAACCACACACCCAATTAGCAGAACACCTCAGACCCTTTGCAAAATGAAACACTCTTGCAAAAACTATACACTAATTTATAAAAAACATATTTTGTTACCATATGAAACACACACGTTTCATTTGACTTAATTATGTTTGAACCAGATACACACTGCTGTTGCTAACCTAAAACACTTTTAGCAATTCTACTTCTCAGTGATTAGAGTACTGTAAATGAACTACACAGAGAAAGTGAAATAATAAGTTCACCAAACACTACACAAGACTGCAGACTGAGGAAAATATAATGTATTTCTCTCCATATACCCATATCAGTCAACATATCAACATGGAGAATCACAACACAACATGTCCCAGTTTTCAGGCTACTACAGTAGTGTGCATAACACGGTTAGCTCCACAAACAACAGACAAACCTAAAATATTGTATCCAGTACAGGTTACAATCACAGAAAAAACAGACAAACGAAAAACAAACAAACAAACAAAAAACAAAAACAAAAACAAAAACAAACAAAAAACAAAAACAAACAAAAAGAGCTGAAAAAATACAGAAAATACTAGACATTATCTCTTCGCCTAGCAGGATCTGGCCAGAGAATTTCATCAACATCACTGGCGATATATCCTCATTGGCAAGACAACCTTCTTGAATGTGGAATCCATCCTTGCACAGCTGCGGCGTCGACTTGGTCACAGGCGTCCTCCATGGCCTCAATGAGGGGTACCTGAGCCTGGCGGAGATCGTAAAACCCTCGCGTGAATATGGGCCCCCTTCCTCCTTGTCGTTCTTGACCCTCAATCCTCAAATGTCACAGGGAGGGGTATCAAAAGTGCTGATATGGTGCATACAATGAGCAGCTGATTACTGTAACTGTAGACAGATTTTCTTTTACCCGTTTCCTTGTTGAAATGTCCTTATGACAGATGCCGCTGTATATCTGCTAAGATTTGGCTGAACTCTTAGTCCAGCCTCCCTCAGCGTCAATCCATGGTACACAACATGGTCCACTAGTGTTGCGCAACTTTCATTTGATAAATTTGGTCCTCTTCTTCTTTGAGCATATTCTCCGGCTTCAGGTCTTCCTCTCCCTCTCCCTCTTCCTCTACCTCCACCTCGGCCTCTACCTCTGGCTGGGCCTCTTCCTCTTCCTCCACCTCCTTCTCCTCCTCTGTGGATTCCCCCTCTCACTCTGTCTTCTTCTTCTGACTCCTTCCATTTTGGTTGAAGGCAGGGGAACTTACCTGCTGTATTTTATATAGTGCTTAAACCTGATTGGTGTGTCTACAATTAAGCAATCATGTGTTTTCATACCTGGTGGCTGTGTTTAACCAATTGGTTCATGGGTGTGTTCATTTGAAAGCCTTTGCTTTGAAATTGCAAGGAAATGACATCATGATAAATTTCTGTGTCAAATGCATACAAGTGTGTTTAGTGTTTTGCAAATCACTGTGTGTGATGTTTTGCAAAAAGTGTGAAGCTGACAATGTGCTTACAGTTGTGCAAATCTAGGCCAGTGTTTTGGTCCTTGAGTGTAAAGTTTTGCTAATTGTGGGAAAGTTTTAATTTTAGTGTGTAAGCAATTGTAAAAAACTGTAATGGAGCACAACAATATTCAGATAAAAGTATGGTGTGGGTTTCATTCCAAAATACTATATATCAACTTTGATATAATTGTGTTACCTGCAATTCACCAGGATTGTAACACTAGGTGCTTGCTTCACTTTGATTTCAGGAGTCAATTCCAGCCATGGGAGTAATTTCTCTTTTTATCTGGAGGGTATCTCCTTTTAGGACAAAGCACTTCACTTTGCTGCCCAGTGTGATAGTGAAACCTAAGTTGAAAGAGTGCGGTTGTTGTCAGGAGGGTGGCTCAGTGCTAATAAAAGAGACATTCTAACTATGGACCAGGAGTGCTATTGATCTTATCACTTGTACAGCTGAAGAGGGGAGAAGGACACTCTACCTCTCCTGAACAAGGAAAGTAATTGGCTGAACTGACCTTGCAGAGATGCAGGAGAGAAAGGGTAGCCAGCCAGAGTCACTGAGACAGAGCGGTGAGAGAGTCAAAGACCTACTGAAAAACAGAAAGAGAATGCTTGATGCACAAATTAATATAGTACTGTATTCTATAACTCACCTTAAGCCTAAAGGGCTCCATACATGGCAGGTAATGTCACGTCTCCTCTATTTATCTCCAGTGAAATATTGCTCGTGAAAATCTCAACGCACAAATTAATATAGTGCTGTATTCTATAACTCACCATAAGCCTAATGGGCTCCATACATGGCAGGTCACGTCTCCTCTATTTATCTCCAGTGAAATATTGCTTGTGAAAATCTCAACGCGTGTTCACATGAGCATTCAGGTCTGTCATTCAATCTAGCAGAGTACATTTTTCAACTTGTGATTTTTTTTTTTTCTGACATTGACCAATCAGCAGATAATACATATTAACATAAATAACAGTCAAGTCAAGTTTGTCAATATGTTGTGTAACTGACATTTCATTCAATTTTTTTTATTTTACAAAAATATTGAATAATTTTTTTAAAGAACAGAAATGATGCACTTATATTGTTAAAATATGCAATGGTACAGGTACAGTATATGGTTATAATGTATTGTGTTTGATGACTGTTTCAATACATTTTCAACTTGGATATGTGTTGTCTTAAGGCCCTGACACACCAACCTGATTATCGGGCGTCGGACAGTCTGGCGAGGTCGGTGACTCGAGTCTGTTCGGTGTGTTCCGTGCCGTCGTCAGTCGGAGGAGCCGTCGGCCTTCATTTGGGCCGATTTATCTTGAATTGGAAGGCATGCAGTCGGACTCAATGACCAGTCTGAGTGGTGGAAATAACCCGGAAATGACGAGCGGGATGAGTGTGACTAGAGTCTTTCAAAATCTGACAAAAAAATTTTAAACTGACCTTTTCGATCTGAAATGACAACAGATTCAACAACTGCATGGCTTATTTCTCGGTTAAATGTTTTCAGAAACGCGTTTCGGTGAACTATTTTCGTAAAATATGAGATCGTATTCCGAACGAGCCGCCATGATGGTCTGGCTTTGAAATTCCGGAGAAGCCAGTCCCACATGGTGCATTCGTCCAATCAGCTGCCAGTTTTCATTTTTGGGGTGACAATACAGATTAGCGGCGCCTGCTGTTCTGGAGACATATTACGTCTCGCGCACGCACCGAACGTACGCTCAAGTCCGCGTCGCTTCGCTGTGTTCCAAGGCACTTTTTTGACCAACTCGGGGAGGCAGTCAGTCCGACTGCCTTTTCTGCCGAAGGTCGGCCGTCGGGTTGGTGTGTCAGAGCCATTAATTGCATTTGGATGCCAGATTGTTTCCTTTTTCCAAGCCTCAGCCTGATTCGCTGTCTGTTACCAGGGAAACTGTCATTCCCCAAGTGTGAACAGAGGAGCGATCCTCTCTGGGCCTGCACTCGTAGCCTTCTGTGTGTCAACCCTTACTCTAGCACTAATACAAGCAAAAGCAAGAAACCAAGGGACCGTAAAATGTCTCTTTTACATACGGAAAAGAAACTGAGAGACGAGAGCAGCCCTGGTCATTTATGACTATCTCTACATACACAGAAACCATGAGAGACTTCCTTTACACAAATAAGAACACAAACACAAAGGTTCACTTTGGTCTCAGCTCAATCATTCATTTCACAGTATTTGCAGACTGAGACCAATTTTTTGACTGGCTCGTCTGTGGTTACATTTATTATTTTTTAAATTTATTTTTATATATTTTTTAAAGTTTGAAGAATGTTTTCCTTCCCGTTCTCCCTCTTGAATTTGTCCAGTAGACCGAAGAATCTGGATGAAAAACATTTCAAACCATATACTACATGAAAAGCTTACATACATAGCTTGTCATTCGGCATATACACTAACTTTATGGTGAAAAAATAATCTGGGTCACACTTTACTCTTTATTTTTTCCTAGTTTGAATTGCTGTCAATGTCACATCACATATCATTGATCATCTTTGATCTTTGATCGTTAAAAAGCTGGAGCAGTTGGATCTCTCTAAGACTCAAGGTTAGAGATTAAACAATTTGAACAAATAGCCTTGAGGCAACAGTAAGATAGAACTTTATCTTTCCTTCTTTACTTTTAAAGCCCATTTTGAGTCTTTTATCTATCGAAAACTTTTATCTACCGTACATTTCCACTGTTAGCATTTTCATGCTATTTTCCTCTCTTTATCAGGCTTTCCTTCTCATTACCAAACTCCTTTCCCTTTCCTGTTCTCTATAAACTGTAACACTTCCACTGTCACAGCTCCCTTGTGTTTGCTGCAGAAGCTTTTCAATTGAATTATTAAATTTAGCAGGCTATATACCTTAGAGCACACCGCTGCAGATGGAGAAAACATTATTTTAACAGAGGAAACACCAGATCGAAATAATTCCCCTTGGCTCTGTGTCAGCGACAGAATCAGATCTTCTAATGGACATATCATAGGTTCCCTCTGGCTATCTTTCTGACATGTGCGCTCATTCCATATTCAGGCTCGTAGCATATATATTATATCCTTGGAGATTTATACTTCCATGTAATGTAGCTAAGTTGAATATGAATATGTCTCTTTGGGAGGTGCAAGGTCTCAGACACACACCGTCACCTGTGGTGTCCCTCAAGGGTCAGTTCTTGGCCCAACTCTGTGCACCCGCTACACTCTTCCCCTTGGCCCCATCATAAGGCCAGTGGTGGCCTAAAGGTTAAAGAAGCAAGCTTGTGACCGGGAGGTCGTCGGTTCAATCCCCAGACTGGCAGGATAAAATCTGGGTGGGCCATTGAGCAAGGCCCTTAACCCCAACTGCTCCAGTGGAGCTGTGAATGTGAAATGTCATCTCAATCGATTTACCTGGTTAAATTAAATCATCAGCCAGCATGGAATATCATTTCATTGCTACGCCAATGACACTCATATATATATATAAAAAACCAACTCCATCTCATCTGCAGCCTCACTGTTGTCGTCATCACCACCATCACCACCATCGTCTTTGCTATAAGCACTGAGCTCCTGCCTTGAGGAGATAAAGGCATGGATGAAGGAAAACGTTCTACAGCTCAATAGCTCCAAAACCGAAGCTATTCTAGCACATCACACCAGGTCCAGTCAACCCACATCCCCTTCTCTGGACAAAACTTGCCTATCATCAACAGTCACCAACCTGGGTGTAAGATTTGACGCTCAGCTCACATTCGACGCCATTAAACATCTGTGCAAGATCTCCTTCTACCACCTCAAGAACATTGCCAAACTACGTCCCACACTCTGTCAGATGCTAAAAAAAGCCTTTGTCTCCTCAAGGCTTGACTACTGCAATGCTCTCCTCATCGGGACTCCTAGCAAGACCCTTCACAAACTACAACACCTCCAAAACAGCGCACCTATGATCATAATGAAGATACAAAAGTACAACTATATGACACCCATCCTTCACTCACTCCACTGGCTTCCTGTCTCATACAGGATTGAGTTTAAAATCTCCCAACTCACCCATCAGTGCATCCACGGCAATGCCCCTCCCTACCTCAAAGAACTACTCACACAACAAACCTCAAGTAACCCCAAGACCAAGCTCCGCACCATGGAGGACTGGTTTTTCTGCTCAGCTGCTCCTCGCCTGTGGAATTCCCTCCCAGACCACCTGAGGGCTCCACAAACCACTGACTCATTCAAGAAGGGCTTAAAAACTTTTTCTTTTTAAGGAAGCTTTTGTGAAAATCCTTATATTTTCTTTATTTGTTAATCTTTATTTCTCTGGTTTTCCTTCTGTTTTTACCCTGTTCTTAAAATCCAGTAGCACTTTGGGATTCATTTTTCAATTAAAAGTCCTCTGTATTATTATTATTACTAAGCACCATGAATTCATGGAGGAAATGCTATATTTTGAGTGTCTCAAAGAAAACTGCTTCCAATACAGTCATCACTCCTGTAATTTTACACATGTTTAATCCCATGTGTGAGCCATGTATGAGCTGTCTCATCACCGAAGTGTGGGCTGTACATGAGATGAATCAACTACTAACAGGCCCAGACAAACAGCCAGATTCCATTACTATTCCATTATCCCTCGTCTTTTTCTTCAGGGGCAGCAAAGGCATCTCACACTGCAGGATTATACACAGAGTTGTACTGCAAACCATGCAGATCCAGCCCCATGTGGAACCACCTGTGGCTCACCGGGCGCAGGATCTTTCTATCGTTTCCATCAAAAGGCTGCACTAGGCGAGATCGCATGGAACCATTGTGCCGTCACAGGCACGTACAGATGCAGGCTTAGCATGTCTATTCCTCAGAGAGCAGTAAAGAGAGGGAGAGGGTAAAGTAAGGAAGACTTTGTGACTCATTGTATGCTCCAGCTCTAATTCACTAATGTGTGCATGCCAGCTCCACAGGCACAATTTCATACACATTTTAATATCGCACTCACAGGTTTTCAGCCTTATTCCTGGCTGCCTTTCTCCAGGTGCATTGTACCCTGGCAGTGTGAAAAGAAAATCACAAATGAAACTGGGGGATACATTTTCTCATGTCATCACAAACCATAAGAGCCAGGGGTTTATGAGTAGATGTTTCATCTTTCAGTCTTTTTCTGCATCACATTCTATCTCCAATAACTATTTGTTGATAGGATCAGCACACACACAACTGCGGATCAATATTTACGAACACTGTGCATTCAAATCTGTCAACGCAAAGATGATGGTGAATCTTTGTCTTCAAACAGTTAATAAAACCTGACCTTTGACCTCACCCACCCGAGTAATGGAGGATTTAAGGCTGAAGGGTGAATACCCATTTATCTATTTGAAGAGGTACAACATATTATAGTAAATCAATTAAAGAGCAAAGCAAATGGTACAAAACAAATCTGGGCCCTATTTCAGAAAGCAGGTTTAGTGAAAACTCTGAGTTGGTTAACCCTGAGATGAGGGAAACTCTGGGTTTTCTGTTTCAGAAAGGGAGGTAACTTCACCTCAGTCAGTTACTATGGTAGCTAGACAAAGCTTAGATTTTGACATATATTTGTCACACACAAGTTTTAATGAAATGTTTTGTCTACTGAAGTTTTTGTTTTGTAGTCATTCCGTGCTTAAGCCTTAAACATGCTTGTGAAAGCCACCTTCTCTCACAGTAATCTTCCATGTCAGAGGCTCAGTCATGTTTTAAGGTGGATAATTGGCTTCTTAGAACATGAAACATGAGGTGGTCAGATAATGTGATAAAGTACATGAACAGCCTATATGTGTTTTGCCTAATTATTTTATGTATGTCTTAATAGATCATGTGTGTATATATACAAAATAAAATAAATAAATCCTTTTGGCCATTTTTTTTTTTTTTCTGCACTCTTGCCTAAACTCTAACTTGTTGTCCATTATCCCATCCTCTTTCAGTCACTCTGTTTTCTGATTTGTACTTGTCTGGAGACAAATAAAAATCAACTCATTTAAAAAAAAATTAAATAAACAATCGAGCATTGAATCGTTCTAGAGAGAATCGCGATGCATCTAAGAATCTTTTTTTTTTTTTTTTTTTTACACCCCTGGGCATCACACACCATGAGTCATCTGCATCTCTTCACTTTAAGTCCGAGCATACATGCTCACTGAAGCTTTGCCATCACTAGAGCCACGCTGCTAGGATGGCTAACAATATTAGAATCATTAGCTGTAAAGTTGTCTGTCTGGTTCTTGTCTCCATCCTAATCCAAGCATTGTCTAAATTCAGTTGTCTAAGGATTTAAATTGAGAGCACACACACACACACACAAAACACACACACACACACACACACACACACACAAACACACAAACACACGCACACGCACAATATATAAGGGTAGATAGATAAGGGAATAAGTGTCAATGTATTAATGTGGAGGAGTTTGTGTCTCTGCAAGTGTTTGTGTGCAAGTAAGTGTCTGCGCTTGCAGATGTGCAGCCAATTGAGTGTAAATGTGGGCACTGCCTGTGTGATTGTGTGTGTGTGTGTAGCCACTCTAAGATTTTTCCTCAAGAGACTGTCTATATATATATATATAGCTGTTTGCCCAAGAGTCAAATTAATTAGGGAGATTAACAGGCTAATAAATGCAGATTGCTTCACTTAATGACTCACTGCTTTATTGCAAATACTCTGAGGCCTATAACGCAGAGAGGGATTATATTGCAAAGCATTGCTAATCAAAAGAGATAGATAGGATGTGGGTATCAATTGCACTCTATATGATTATTTAGCTTTTTCCCCATGCATCAAGCTTAGCCTGTGTCAACTCAAGTTCATCTCTGAAAAAGGAACACAGTAACATCACTATAAAGATTTACAGACAGCAACGGGTTATTGTGAAATACCCAGTTATCTGTCTGAGCACTTCAAAAGGAGTAAACAAAGCAGAGAGAGATCTATATCATACACCTTAGATGTATAATTTCTACCATTTTGTAGTAATCAGAGCTAACATGCCGCAAATTATTAGATTGTTATGGTATTTACGAGTTGGTGTATCTGATTGAACACTGTTTGACACTGAGAGATAACAGGAAACTGATAGAACTGGAGATATGTTTGTAATATAACATGGAAGTTGTCTACGCTGTGGAATCAAAGCTCCCCTGTGAAATAAGCTTTACTATCAAGGTTTCAACCATATAAAAGAAATGAGAGGTATAAATAAAAAGCAACCACAAATACCATGATCACCAAATCACATCGTAAAGTTACCAATGAAGCGGATCTCACAGGGGAGCTTTAATTCCACTGTGAGGACACCTTTATGTCCCTCATTGCCTTAGTCTTTGTGTCCAGCCCCTTTACTTGCTGAGGTTTTTGTGAATATACATGCGACTATCTTTCCTGATGTGCTAATACGAGGCTATGATATGCTAATAGGTAAATCATAACGCAGAAAATTGTGCTCACATGGCAGTTTCCTGTAAGCTTCAGGTGGAATAACGTGATATTTCAGGCTGTAATGACTCTGTCCCGTCTCTAACTTTGTCACTCCTGCTCCCTCAGTGGACTTGGCTCTGCACGCTGCAGCAGTTAAGTGGAAAGGGCAACTGGAATGAGGCGATTGTTATTCATTCTATCCTCTGCATAACATTCATGATTCATCTTATTACTGCATTTTTCATGCAGTCTGTTTTGCATACAAAATGTGGTGTTTTATATGTACAATGGTTTATGCCATCTGGATACCATTATGCCATCCATTTGAGCAGTGTACTAAGGGTAGGTCACAGGGCGCAGGAGCCATTCCCATCTACAGTATTCTATGTTCCTGCAATAGAGGAAGCTGCAGTTTCAGGATCGTGTTAAGATGGTAACCCGAGATCTGCAAAAGTCTCGCGAGATGGTTAATGTTAGGCATTGACCCAGTGGTGACACCGCATACAAGAGATGAGATGACTGACAAAATCAGGAGTAGCCTATGCGCACCACAACAACAACAAAAAACACTGGTGAATGCATACCATGACACATGAAAAAACACACAAGGGCAGTCCTTCCAGGATTTCGCGGCCTTTTTTTGAGATTGTTGTGGTCCAAAATGCTTGATTTCACGGGAGCTTTTGTAAAAAATTGCGATAAAAGTTGCAATGTCTTTTGTATGTTTGTTGCAATGAAGTTGCAGAAAACAGTAAAAGTTGCAAAAAAAGTTGAAATTTTTTTTTGTATACTTCTTTGAAAATAAAAAGGAAACTTGTTTTGGGAGAATAATAATTATTACTATTAATTAATTACTCTGGGCTGAGATTTCCTAGGAACCTTACCAAAAAGGCTCAGGATGCTGCAAATGTTGGTATAATATGAAAATGGCTGGTGGATTTAAAGCAAAAAAATATTTATTGAATGTATCAAATATGAACATATATGTCACTGTCAGTGGCTTGTTGATCTTTACATTGTTAGTTAATTTCCTGTCCTGGCCACACACACACACATTCATACGGCTTGATAAAGCACTTATTGGACTTTAACTTATCATTGCACTTACAATAACAAGTGTAGCTGTCCTCAATTTAGGTCATTGTGTCGTCTCATCTGCGTTTTTTCCTGCATTGTGTGTGTGTGTGTGTGTGCGTGTGTGTGTGCGCGCGTGCGTGTGCGTGCGTGCGCACGTCAGTCGCGGGGGAAATGGAGCAGCAGCCCCGCCCGCTGCAGAGAGCAGACAGGATTGAAACAGCAGCCGCTTCAGTGACTTTATAGTGAAAACTCGTTACAGCGTACATTGATGTTAAAATGTATACAGGTTGGCAGGACGGTCTTTCGCTGTACGTTTTGTTGGTAAATGGGAGATGTTCGAATCACACACGTCTCTTCTTCATAATAGAAACAAGGAAATTAATTTGACCCGTTCTCACTCCCGCTTGGTCAGTGGCTGCACGTGGGACTGCTGGGATTGTCGCGAGTAATGAAAATGCGATAGGGGGCCCCGGCTGTCAATCAATATCTTCCAGTGATGCGGGCCCCTGATTGGTCCGGGCCCATAAGCACTGCTTACCCTGCTTACCGATAGTTACGGGTCTGCATTGACCTTAAAGCAACACTAGAGAACTTTCCCCGCTTCGGTCCCCCTACAGGTTGGAAGCGGAATTGTCCTATTACATTACATTATGCAAGTTTGCCAGATCGGGTAGCAGATCTGTAGTTCGAATGAACTGGACAATGTAATGGACAATTCCGCTTTCAACCTGTAGGAGGACCGAAGCGGGAAAAGTTCTCTAGTGTTGCTTTAAATTGCTGAGGTTAGGATAGGTCATCGGGCAGCAAGTCTTGCAAGATTCTCTGTGAGTTTTCACAAATCTAGGGTTACCATCCAGACACGACATCCAGACACGCGACCCTAGTTCGTAAAGAAACTGGCATACTACGCAAGTTTTATCACTTAAGTTAGCAGCTAGCTAGCTATGAAGGTTGAGTTAGGTTAAAAGACAGGGTTACATCTCGTTACTTAAAAGGTGAGTCAGGTCTTGATGTATCTTTAATTATGTAGTATATCATTGTTGTGTTTGGCCTCATATTTATTCTCTACAATTTTGGTTCAAATAACTGTCTGTGTTGATGCCTGTGCTGTCATGCCAGTTACGTTATTAAAGTTATCAACATTCCCTTGTAATGTTGTCTTCATAACAATAAGCAAAAAGCAATCTATAGCTCAGTAGCAAGGCCAACAGAGAGTGCTACATTATAAGCCAGTTAGTTAGCTTTGTTTTAGCCAACAATGTAAATTCATACATTGATGTCTTGCAATGTATTTCAGAAATAAAATAGATGTATTAACTGTCTAGGAGGAAGAGGGCCAATTTAGGATTGGTTTTGAATCCTGCAACTCTCTCCATCTGTTGAATGGCCAACCAAGGTTGACTCGTGTTTTCGCCAGTGCTTTATCACTGTCTCTTTTGGTATTTTGTTCTTCAGTCAATTCTTTTCTTTTTCTCTTTACTGACCCTGCCCCAGTATCATAATAATAATTACAAAATATGACGTCAAAAATAAAATTCTCTAAAGAAAAATCTCTTCCTGCTTCCTTTTAATTGGCTAGCATACGACTCATTGCGGAACTTTGCCTAGGAAAATGTAAACGTAGACTCTTCCTGTGTGCATGCTGTAAATTGTTTTGTCTGAATCCGAGCTGGGGAAATGCATTAAGAATGACTACATAGCTAGTCTCCTCGCTGATGGTCTCGTAGGTCATATGGAGGCAACAGTATTAAATTAAGACGGTTTCTTAACCAGTCAAAAACTCCTTGTAGTTTATTTTATGGATTAAATGTAGATTAAATACAACATATTTCCTCCCTTTGCCTGTGTGGGATCCCTTGAGTTGAATACTGTCCTGATTAGTTAAGCAGTAATCTCCCAGTCATTTTGCTCAAATGCATAATTTAAACTACATTAAATGTGTGAGACACCTAACCCTAACTCAGAGATGGACCAATCAATGTTGTGGGTCAGTGAACCTTCACTGTGCATATTACATTGTGTACCAACAGAATTTAAACTCGAAAATAATAAAAGTGAAAGACGGCTGATGTTTATCTAGTACTAATGGAGTTGAGGCTCTCAGAGTGTACTGACTGTACCATTATTTACAGGAAGCATCAGGTTTAATTTGCAGAAACCCTTCGGTAAAATTAATTTTTAATGAACACATAATTTGGAGGCTAATGATTTGGGTGGGTAGTCTCATTTGCGTGTGGTAATTATACCAATGTGTCACAATTAATTTGCAAATGACGTGTTCTTTAAAAAAATATATATATATCCAAATTTAATATCAAGTAAAATCTGACTTTTTATGTGTGTGTGTGTTTAATGCAGCATGTAGAGCAGAGCTGACGCCAACAGAAAAAGATTATGGTAAAAAAAAAAGCACATTATTTTTCCCTTCTCTTCTCCCTCAAAGTCAAGTGTGCAATTAAAGAAAGTTTAGAAAAGATTCTCCCATCAAACCTGCATCATCTCCAATAGACACCCTGTTTGCTTTGTTCAAAGAAATCCAAGTCACTTTTCATTTCCTGCATCATTTATTGATTATACAGACAGAGAGGAATGGTGACGGAGGGGATGAGATGGATGGATAGAGCAGACCAGAAAGCAGGAGCAGGGAATGAACTACTGATGGAAGCAGCTTAACCAGACATCGGAGCATGAGAAAGACATTCATAAATGAAATACTCAGATGAAATATAGAGCCACGATCATCCCGTGACAAAACTCCTGGCTTTTGACAAAGATAAATACGGTATACTTTATACACAGCTTTTTTCCAAAGACAAATTTGTCCTTGGGAAAGATATTTGAACTACCATACATGGATTCTCAAATTTCTTTAGCCATGTTAGCAGCACCCTTACGAAAGGAAAATATATTTACCAATATATTACTTGAAATATATTGTAATATATTACAATATATTATTTTCCATTACATTTTACAATATATTATATATTGAAAAAAAATGGAATAATATATTGATGATACATATATTATACAATATATTATATATTGCAATATATTGCAAAATATACAAATTATTGCCACTTTCATATATTCCAAAATATATATTTATATATTTATATTTATAAATATCCACCATAATGTATTCCCATGTATTATATGGGAAAACGTATTGGTAATATATGTAAAGATATAGTTTCACATCTTTGTTTAATATATGGTAGAATATATGTTAAATATATGGAAGAATACATTTTAAATATATGTAAAATTATATGGAAACATATATGTACAGATATGTTTAATATATGGTAGAATATATTCTAAATATATGTAAAATTATATGGAAACATATATGTACAGATATGTGTTTAATATATGGTAGAATATATTTTAAATATATGTAAACCTATATGGAAAAATAAATGTACAGATATGTTTAATATATGGTAGAATATATTCTAAATATATGTAAACTTATATGGAAACATATATGTACAGATATGTGTTTGATATATGGTAGACTATATTTTAAATATATGTAAATTTATGTGGAAACATATGTACAGATACGTGTTAAATATATGGTAGAATATATACTAAATATATGTAAACTTATATGGAAACATATATGTACAGATATGTGTTTAATATATGGTAGAATATATACTAAATATATGTAAACTTATATGGAAAAATAAATGTACAGATATGTTTAATATATGGTAGAATATATTCTAAATATATGTAAACTTATATGGAAACATATATGTACAGATATGTGTTTGATATATGGTAGACTATATTTTAAATATATGTAAACTTATATGGAAACATATGTACAGATACGTGTTAAATATATGGTAGAATATATACTAAATATATGTAAACTTATATGGAAACATATATGTACAGATATGTGTTTAATATATGGTAGAATATATACTAAATATATGTAAACTTATATGGAAACATATATGTACAGATATGTGTTTAATATATGGTAGAATATATTTTTAATATATGGCATACATAATTTTTGCCCGGTGTCTTAATGTCTGTTTCAGAGCACCAGAGAGCAGAGCAGACATATCAGTAGCACCGAAAGGAGGCGCCGAAATCTGCGTTGCTATTCGGTCCGGTAGATACAGGTTGTGAAGGCACCTGTGTCGCATTAGCACCGGATTTCAGTACCCAACCCTATTCAGGAAGAAGATTTTTAAAAGTAAATGTAAAACGTGGAGGCAGGGAATAAAGGACCCAATCCAGGAAGGTAGGCAGGAGAAGGTTTGAGGAAGGGGATTTATTAACAAAAACACAGCAGCACTAAGGCTGGTAAAAACCCAGGGAAAAATACAAAAAAGCACAAGGCTGAAACAAACTGACAGGATAGAAACTAACTCAATAGACAGGACCAGGACACAAACTAGCAGGGCGAGGAACACAAACTCACGCAGGCAAGACAACGGACACAAAACAATCTGACAAGACACAAAGGGAAACACAGAGGCTAAATTAACTAGGTAACGAGCAAACACAGGACAGGTGACACCAGGGCAGGGGAACAGGTGGAGCACATTAGACAATCACACAGGCGGGAAAACACAGGAAGCAGAACTAGATATGACAAGAAAGAAAATGGACTATCACAATAAAACAGGAAACAGAACATAATACAAAACAAGACTGAAAATCACTCAATGACAAGGAGACAAAACCCACAGTACAAAAACAATACTTAGGGACATACATTAAAGGGGTGATAGAATGATTATATAGGGTATTTCACACTGTTCTTTATGGCCTCCTAATGGGGTATGTAACATTGGTTGGACTGAAAATGGCCTGGTTGATATTTTATTGGCCCTTATGCATCCATGTGTTTTGGCCCTATTTTCAAGAGCTTTTCTTCCAAATATTGTATGCTCATGAGCTGCGCACTGATTGGTTGAGCGAATCCCCATACACACACATTAGAGACGCGCGCTGATTAGTTGAGCGAATCCCCATACACGCACATTTGAGACGCCGACAGAATCAACTATATAAAGCTCAAATATGGGCCGGTTACGAAAATTGATGGCTAATTGCAAATTTGGAAAGACGGTCGGACTTTAGGACCTCCACACAGTCTGAGCAAAGCGGCAGCCTGCTGGGCTCCATATCCAGGGCAAAGTCACGCTTTGTGGATTACTGCACTACCGGGCTCCCGGCCGGCTGCCGGCATAACTATAATATATTTGGGCCCGGAACCGGCCGAAGCGGGGCCCCTATTGAAACTGAAGGAATTATTATTTTTTTCTGCAAATGAATTGGCTTTTTGAGGGGCTTAACATATTCAACAACTCACCAAAATTGGCAGTCGCATCAAGTCTGGTGAAAATGTATGTATTTTAAGGGTTTCGGGAATACGTGCGCAAAAATGGCTCGCTAGCGCCCCCTACAAAGTTAAAGAAATTGAGCCCCTGCAGTGCATTTGGCGTAGACTCACGAAACTTGGTAGAAATATGTCACATGTCAAGATGTACAAAAACCGTAATTGGAGCCATACCCTAAACCCAACAGGAAGTCTGCCATTTTTTGCCAAGTTCGAAATTAGTACGATTTTGGCCACTTTAACGAACTCCTCCTAGAGATTTCATCCGATCAACTTCAAACTTGTATGTCTGTATCATCTCAACACCTTAAAGATGAAAAGTTGTTAAAAGAAAAACTTCGTCATAGGGCGTGGCCGTGGTGGGGCGGCCATTTTGAGTGTTTAGCGATGAAAAAAGAAGTTGTTGTAACTTGAGTGTACGTTGTCGTATCTGCCCGAAATTTCTCACGAATCACAAGGGTCCAGGCCTGAAGACACCTACAGGCCAACATTGACTTTTGGTCATAGCGCCCCCCGCTGGCATCAGGAAATCTGCCTTATATGACAAACATCATCCGATTTACATGAAACTTATAATGTGTGGTCAACATGCGATACTGAGCCGCACCCTATATTTTAACCATGCCCACTTAATCAGGCCACGCCCCTTTCATAACATTTGAACCGTTTAAGGTAGAGTCTTGTGTGAGGTGTCATTGATTTCAGCAGAAAGTTCATTCTTCATTGATGATGGTTTGGCCTGCCCCCTATGCTTACGTCACGCCCCCTTTTAAAACTAATGACCTGTTTGACGTAGACCCTTGTGTGAAGTATCATTGAACTCAGCAGACTTCCTTCTTCATTGGTGATGGTTTGACCCGACCCCAATGTTTAAGCCACGCCCCCTTTCATGAATATTGACCCATCTAAGGTAGACCCTTGTGTGAGGTATCATTAAACTCAGCAGAGACTTCCTTCTTCATTGGTGATTGTTTGGCCCGCCCCTTTGTGCTTAGCCACACCCTTTTTTATAAATGGTGACCCGTTTATGGTAGAGTCTTATGTGAGGTATCAATGAACTCAGCAGACTTACATTTTTATTGGTAAAGGTTTGGCCCGCCCCCTATATTTTGGGCACACCCCCTTTCACAGCTAATGAACTGTATGATGTAGAGTCTTGTGTGAGGTATCATTGAACTCGCGGGGAGTTCCCTTTTCATTAGTGAGGAGGATTTACGGCGTCTGAGTGCCACCCAAATGCGCGGTCGCAAGGAGCAGTGTCCCCGGTAACCCTGGCCCGCCGCGAGGCCCGAGGGCCGTCCATCGCTGCTCGCAGCTTTAATTACAGTTTGAATTTCATCACGACACTTATATCACAGCTACCCCAAGGTCTTACAAAGCTAACAAAAGCTAACAGTCCGATTTGAATTTAAGACATTTTTATGAATGTGAGGGTTCTTGTTAGGAGGAGAAGCTAGCTAACTATGTGTTCCATTCAATACAATGGGAAAATATAGCGGCTAGCTAGCTACACTTTTGGCATAACTATTGAAATTGAAATTGTTTATTTAAGAGGATAACCCCTTGAGATGAAGCATCTCGTTTTCAAGGGGGTCCTCGAGACAACGGACAATAAGACTAGGACAATACAATACAATACAGCACTTATACATTCACACTCGCTAGAGCTCCCCTTATCCCACCCCCACCCGCTCCACCGACTCCTTGAAATCAAGTTTGTATATAAT
The DNA here is from genome assembly GCF_010015445.1 of Perca fluviatilis. Lineage (NCBI taxonomy): Eukaryota > Metazoa > Chordata > Actinopteri > Perciformes > Percidae > Perca > Perca fluviatilis. Next base: position 35,209,414 of record NC_053112.1, read on the forward strand.
ACATATTATAGTATTAAGAAACATGACAAAATTTATATATTGATAGCCTACATATAAAAAAATATATTGCAAGGTCTTGATTGCAATATATTTTTTGATATGTAGGCTATCAATATATAAACATATATGATATATGCATATATGGCAATATATTGGAAAATATAAATATCAAATCACATATATGGGAATATAGTGCCCAATATATCACATGATATTTTCCAATGTACTGCAATATATTTTGGTTTCGTAAGGGCATGGCTCTTTCGATGCAATGACGGTCTGTAGGTCAGTCGGCCATTCCACCACTTTGGTCCAAACTTAAATATCTCAACGGTTATGAGATGGATGGTAATTTTGTGCAGACATTTGTGGTTCCCAGTTGGCAACCCGGTCTCACGGCAGTTCGTGTAAATGTACACGTTATTCTGTAAATGTACACGTTATTCTTAATCTATTGATACGTGTTCACGGAGACGTTTTTCTCGTTTTTTACGTGTAACTGTCACGTTATTTTTTACGTGTAACTGTCACGTTTATTTTTTACGTGTAAATGTCACATTATTTTCTCGGGGAAAAAGGGACGCGGGAGGCGGGGAAAAGGTCGCTCCATAAGCGGGAAGCGCCGGCGGCCGCCGGCACGCTCCATAAGCCGGGAGGCGCCCGCGAGGCGGCCCGCTGGGGGACGCCCACAATAACGGGATGGCGGAGGTTGGGTTTAGGAAAAACTTACGGGGAAAGGGCTTAAACGCCGGAGAAAGGGCTTTAAACGCCAGGGAAAGGGCACCTTAAACGCCGGAGAAAGGGCGCCTTAAACGCCGGGGAAAGGGCGCCTTAAACGCCGGGGAAAGGGCGCGTCTTAAACGCCGGGAGACGCGCCACAGTAACACGCGGGACAAAACGCCACACGCAGGGACGCCATCCCCGGGAAACAAAGCGCCGCAAACGGGACGCGATCCCCGCTCGCCCGGGTGAAAGTCCTGTGTTGTTTGACCCATCCACCACCCCGACCAACTTCCCTACGCGGATTTTCGGCTTTTTATATTACTCCCTAGAATTTCGTTCTGTGGCCACGAAATATGCTTCCCATTGAAATACATTACTTCACATTTTCGTGTTGTCCACCACGTAAAAAACGACAAAAACGTCTCCGTGAACACGTATCAAAAGATTCAAATAACGTCACATTTAATCCTAATGACTGTGGTGATGCCGATACTCCTCCTGTAGCACCACCATGAGGTTCAAATTTGTAATTTTGAATATAATGTCTCATCAATTAAATGGATTGACATGACCTTTGGTCCAGACATGCATGTTCTCCTCAGATGAATTGTAAAAACTACTAGCAGATGTTGAAACTAAGATGGTGAACATGGTGAACATATCTGTGCTGACGTTAGCAATTAGCAAAGTACAGCCTCGCAGAATTAAGCTTTTTAGAATCTGAAACAAAAATGCAAGGGGAAACAAGAATGGAGCATTTGGAGCTGTAAATAAATGATTGCCTCTTATTCACCTCCTCCATCAGCTTTTCCCCTCTTTCATAATCTACCGCTGTTAGTTTGAGTTGCCATACCTTTTCCATGCACTTCATTTCAGTCCAGAAAATAAAGTTTTAGCCAAATACATTTACTTCTGGCCATGAAGGTATAAAAGACAACTTGAGAGTTTTTACATGTCGATTCAATAAAACAGAATGTCTATTTAAGTTTTCCTTTAGTTATGGTTAGTGCATAAAACTTGTTGGCTTTAATGCTGGTTGCAGGTTGTGAGTGAGGAGCAGCTGTTAGAAAGTAGAAGGTGTTATTCCTCCTTGGAAAAACCCATCAACAACTCCATTGTTAAAATGCAATTCACAGACGACTTCTCTTTTGCCTTAATTAGCATTTAATAAGCATTTAATTAAACCAACGAGTACTGATTTGGCTAAAGAAATGTTATTAAGAGTGGCTTTATAAGGAAGGTAAGCCTGATTAAAAAGCAGTTGCGATGTACTAAATCTAGGACCTGGAAGGGTATTTACTCCAGCCTATGTGTTTGGGTACTCCACTCCCACTCTATAATGCAAACGAAGCAGAGGCTCACAGAATGGATGGCTGCTGTCAGACTGAGGAGAAGATATAGATTGATTGACTGTAGAAGAGAGAGTAACAGGGTGAAAAACAGAGGTTGAGATGGTGTGAGCAGTGTGAGACTGATGGCAGATTGTGTGCAAAAGATGGAGTCCACTGCTTTTCCATTCTTGCTGGGAAGAGAGAAGAGGTATGTAGAAGCCTGAGGAAATAAAAGGACACAGTGATTGATTAGGGAATGATTTTTCCCCCCTGCAACTGCTTGCCGTCTCTCTTTTGACTTATCTTCTCTCAGCGCCGAAACATTATCCTTTCTGGACTTTCTATTGTATTAATCAAATACTCGCGTCTCTAGTGTTGTAACAGGGCAGAAACACTGATGGAAAGCATGACAAATGGCATGGTGTAAGTTACAAAATCTTTGCTTAAAGATATAAACATGACATTTTGTGAAATCCATTACAGAGCCCTTTATCTGGCCCTGGCAGACAGAAAATAGATTAAGAGAAGTGGCTGTTGGTGTTTTAATTCACTGTCTTAGTTGCACATCTCCCATGCTGATAGCCTTGCACACTTCTAACTGTACATGTCTGTAGGGCTGTGTTTGTGTAAGGTTTTCTATAAGAAAAGCAGCTTGAGGTTTTGGCCCTGAGCGGGGGAACTGTTCTTACTCTTTAAACCCAAGGGTTGATATTTTGAGAAATATGCTTTCTTGCCGAGCGTTGGATGAGAAGATGTTAGGTATAAAGCTATAGCCAGTAGAAGATGGATACCCGAACTGAGCCCGTCAGGACCCCGACGCTACCCGACGCTACCCGACGGGCCAGGCCGGGTTTGGACAGATATTTAGAAATGATGTTTGGGTTTGGGTGGGGCTCGGTCACATCAGCGTGATAAGGCATTGAACATTTTTTTATTTAAAGTGCCCATATTATGAAAATAACACTTTTTCTGGGATTTGGGGTGTTATGTTGTGTCTCTGGTGCTTCCACACACATACAAACTTTGAAAAAAATCCATCCATGCTGTTTTGAGTGAGATACAGTTTCTGAATGTGTCCTGCCTTCAGTCTCCTGGTGAGCTGTTCAAAATCGGCTCAGACTGTGACGTCACAGTCCGAAATGAGCTGGCTAACCGCAACCGTTAGCTTGTAGCGTTAGCATTAGCATGCTAAAGCTAGCATGCTATGTCATTCTCAATAACAAAGCACTGCTACAACACACACAAGTTCACCATAATCTACAAAAGAACTACTTACATGTGCGCCCTCATTTAGAACTCTCCCAGCTAATCCTGCCTTGTAACTGACCAAAGTTGGAGAAACAGGCTTTCTTTTACTGTCTCTATAGTTAGCTAGCTGACATGATCTACATCTGAACTACTGAGCATGTGCGAGTGCAATCAAAGATAGTACAGAAGAAGAAGATGAAAAGAGGTCTCACTCTGTAGCTAAAACAGAAACCAGGTGAAAAGAGGATTTGCGGCAGTGAGAGAGAGCTGTGCAGTACAACAACAATATGGTGTTTTTTGAAAATTAAACCATGTAAACCTATTCTGAAAATACAATAACCATAAAAATACGTTGTGTAATTAAAAAAAAAAGAAATAAAAAAAAAAAAAAAAAAGAAAAAAACAAGATTTTAACTGTGTCGGCCTCGGGTCGGGCTCAGACATAAATATCTTAATGCCTCTCGGGCTCGGGTCGGGTTCGGTTACTGCTCTGTCGAATGCGGGCCGATCTCGGACAGAAAAATGCGGCCCGATCCACACTCTAATAGCCAGGAGTCAGTTATCTTAGCTTAGTATTAAAACTAAAAGATGGGGGTTAACAGCTAGCCTGGCTCACTCCAAATGTCAAATATACACCTAAACCTCTAAAGCTCACAAACACATTATGGGCCCTATCTTGCACTCAGCGCAATTGCCTTTGTACACCGACGCATGTATCATTCCTATTTTGCACCCGACGCACAGCGGACTTTTCCCTCCACAGACGCACGTCGGTAAATTAGGGAATGTATTTGCGCTCCCGGGGGCGGTTCAGCGAAAAGAGGAGGCGTGTTCCGGCGCAAACGTTCTTTGGTGCTATTTTGCAGTTTCAGAAAACAATTCCGCCACTGACCAGGAAAAACCTGGTCTAAAGTCCGTGGCGCGTTATTCAGATGCTATTTTAGGGGCGCATGCTTGGCCATAATGTAGCGTGTGCACAACGCGCATACACCTTGCTTCCCTCATCTACACGGACGCAGCAATTCCCATTTTTCCAAACCATACATAATTACAAGTGGCAATGCGCGATGCGCTCCTGGTGGAGCGGGTGGACGGAGATGGAGTTGGGGGAGGAGGAAGGGGTACAACGGGAGCAAGTGGTGCGTTTGGAGGCCTACGCTCCATGGCTGCAGCAATCCTCTCCAGACTTGAGGAGATGCGCCCGAGAGGCCGCAGCAACATCGCCACCCGGCCAAGACGGGCATTTATTACTTTGCCGCATCCTGGACAGCTCCCGCTGGCGTGCGCCAGGCAAATCCGCCGTTATAATAGCAATCCGCCATGGAACAAGCGCGCCTGCTCTTAAAGGGAATGTGAGATGATTCTCTGATTGGTTTATTGCACGTTACGCCCAAACCACACCTAGCTACTTCAGACCAACCCATTTTAGATTTGCGTCGGGCGCAAGAGTCATTTATCCCGCCGGTATAATAGCAACAGCGCCCGAGATCCGCCCACAAAGCTACTTGCGTTTCACGTTTGATACTTGCGTTTCAGATCGTTAAAATAGGGCCCTATATCCCAAAATGACAAGTTGCAGTTTTAGGTGCTGTAACTATTTCTTGTTTTTCCATCGGCCCAGCACTGCTGTGCAGCATCTTCACTGTTTGCTTAGCAACCTCACCAAGTGATGACAAGCTGCCAGTGTACAGATAAAAGAAAGAGAATAAAGTGTTAATCAGTGAGCTTTAGAGAGCCACGCTATCTTTTTCCTTCTGTTTCCAGGTTTGATGCTAAGCTTCTCCGCTCCTGGCTCCAGCTCCACACTTGATGCGCAGACATTAAAGTGATATTGATCTTATCACCTGAGATTGGAGATTGATAAGAAACAGATTTCTAAAAATGTTGAACTATCCCTGTAATGCTGGTAGTTTATTGCAGACGCAGTAGAAGGTCCAGCTTAATTTTCCACAATGTATATTGTATGCCTTCTTTGCAAAATTGGGTTTCTGTGGTTGCTTTTAATCCATAGCCCTGAGGAAAAGGAAAATGAGGAGGAAGATGAATGTTACAGGTGGAGGAAATGAAGATGGTTTCAGTGGGTGAGGCGCAGAGGAAAACTGGTGATAGTTAATTGTTATATATCTCAGGGAATTTGGCTTTAAAACCTCTCAGTAGTTACCGCAACATACTGCACAAACATGAAATGCTTTACAATCTGGCGTGTCTTGATTTGCAACTTCCCGCCCACAGAGCACTCAGGCAGATCTGCTGAAATAAGTGATGACGTGTGAGAGAGGCAGAGAAGACGGGGGATTTGGGGAGGTCAGGCTGAGTTGAAGACATCACCGTTGCCGACAACAGCAGAAGGCGACATGGTTAAGGACTTTAAAGATTTATGGAATAATGCTGTTAAAGCTCAGTTCATAAATATTATTCCACTTTTATCATGTTTTTGTTGAAGTGGTTATGTCTGATCTGAGCAGCAAAATCTTTAAAGTATAGTCAAGCTCTTATGCTCTTAAATAACTGAGGTAAATTAAATGAATATATGAACTAAATACATGTTTTCTTCACCACCAGTGCGGTGAAGAAAACATGTATTTAGTTCATCTTCTTTGCCCTTTATTAAGCCCGGGAGCATCTTCAAAGATCTGATTAAAAGGGGACATGAGGTACGACAGAGTGCAGAGTGCATCTCCATCGGTGCATTTTTTAGTATTATCTGATGGGTTCTGCTTCAGATCTGCAGCAGCAGCGTGAGTTTCCGACCCGCTGACACAGCAAGCCATAAACACTTTGACGAGGCAGGGGCGGCAATTACAATCCATTCTGCTTCGTCATGGAGGCGACTTGAGTCAGCTTTCAGGGGATAAATAAATAAGTATGATGCAGGCAGAGAGAGCAAGGGTGTGTTATATACCTCGTCTGGGTCAGTGGAAATTATTCGCGATTCCTGGTAAACTCATACCAAAATCTGACCTCTAAAAGGATGGGTGGTTCTCTGGTGAGTAGTGCTTCCCAGCACACACATAAGTGCATGTGCACATACTACATATCAGCAAAAGCTCAGGCAGCGGTCTCCTCTTAATGGATCGACCAGAGTTCTTCATTTCAGAAAGAACAAAGATTTTCTGTATTGTAGCAGTTCTCCAGTAATTCGTATCAGTGCTTGTTAGAAGTGGAGAAGTTTCATGATGAACACTGAAACTCTGGGCTCTTGATTTAATTTGATGCAACCACGCAGCTTGTTTCTAACCCCCCATCAGGCTCTGTGAAAGCACCCCTGGGTACTGTATGTAGTGTGGTCAATACACAAAATGGTTATCTCTGGAGGATATATAAATGATGCACTAGCAGAAAAGAAAAGCTATTGTTTGCATGTACGATTGGCTGCAGAGTCTCCAGGCTGTCTCTGAAAATAGTTTCTACCGTGAAAATCAAAGTCTGGGCAGACAATACACGATTTCTGATGTTTTCAGAATCTTTTTTTGTGTGATGTGAAAGAAATGAGCAGGGAGAACAAATAATCCTACAGAAGCCTCACAAGTCTTTGTTTTGAATCTGATTCTGACTTTGATCACATCAGTGTGTACACTGTAAAGTGTCATATTGTCTGTTCAGCCTGTCTAGGAAGCAGCTCAGCGATGTAATCGGAGTACTTTCTGTTTGGAGCTTCATTTACAAAAGATTCTCACACCTTTTGTACAGTCAAATCCAAGCTCTAGCGAATCTAAATCATCAGAAAAACATATTTTAGCCACCTAAAAAAAACGGACCCCCTGTTGAAGATTCCTGTACTAGATAGTACATCATACTATTATAGCTGGAAGGTTACTGGTTACACTTATTTATTTTAATTTTATTTCAATTAGCTTAGCTACTCCACAATTTAAAAAAAATACAAAATACAGTTTTGATTGGTTGTTGCAGGCTTTAGCGCCACTTGAATATGAAGCCTGACAAACATCTATGAACAAAACGTTGCAGCTGTGATAAACTCAGTGCTGACGTTTGTGGATTCAACACATGATTTTGGTTTCCCACATGTCTATCAGGTGTGTATTAGGCAGCATTTAAAGTCAAATTATAGAAGAACACTAAGCCAACCTTGAATTTGTATGTCTGGCACTGGAAATATGTTAAAGCGTGAATGTAATTTCCATTTATTTCACATTCTTTGAGTGGATTGATGCTCCGGGGCCTGAACAACAGCAGCTTACAGTGTAATAAATAAAACAACAGTGGCACAACAGTAAAAAGAAATACAAGAATTAACAGTGATGAAGAATGCAGTCATGCACTCTTTCAATTTTCATTTGACAGTTAGTAATCTCTTTATTTGATCGTATGAATGTGCTCAAAGCATAGAGGTAAACACTTGATCTTTTAGAAAAGGAGAGAGGTTGGTGTCACATGAAAAACTTTTAAAGCGTTGTTCATTATACAAACAATACATTTTTTATCATATTGATACATGTGTGATTATGAAGCACCACACAATAATACTGTATTGTCTTCAATTATTTACACAAGGGAAGAAGAAAAAAAAAGCATTAGCCCTTCTGGCTGTAAATGCTTAAAATGTAAAGATGAAATACTGACTGTGTGTGTGTGTGTGTGTGTGTGTGTGTGTGTGTGTGTGTGTGTGTGCGTGTGCGTGTGATCACCAGACATAGAACAGAGTGATAAGGTGTTTTGCTTTTTTCTGTAGCTAAGTGCTTTTTGTGGCTGTAAGGTAGAGAAAAGATGTGTGACACAAAATAGGGTGGTGGAGAATAGAAAGACCAGAAGAAATCAGGCCATTTAAGAAAGTAGGCTCACACACACACACACACACACACACACACACACACGCTCATAGACACACACAGACAATCACTAACTAGCAGTTGGATAAGATGCGGTAAACTCTCCTGCTCATTTTATCAACACATAGTTTCACTGTTGCACTTTGTCCTCTCTTGCTCTTCCACACTCTCTCACTCACTCACTCACTCACTCACACACACACACACACACACACACACACACACACACACACACACACACACACACACACACACACACACACACACACACACACACACACACACACACACACCTCAGCAGTACCTCTGTATTCCATCTTTTTTCTCAGTGGGGAGTGGAAGATGCGAACACATGCCTGGGAGAGCAAATTGCTCGTGATGCCAGTCTATGGTACATGCCACTGTATCCAGAGCCACATGTACAAGTTAACACAAAAAACACACATCCTGATAAAAAGTTTCCAATGCAGCTCCCAGTTCAGACACTTTTGAGCCCCACACAAACACTTTTTGTTGTTGCTTTTTTAGCTTTTTTTTAATTTTTTTTTAGTGAAACTGTTTTGCTACTGAAACAGTAAGCAAGAAGCCCCTTCGTCCCATTGGTCCTCGTGTTGAGAGAGTGACGTGATAGAAAGGTAGAGAAAAAAGGGGGAGTAAGAGACAGAGAGAGAAGATAGACGACCACTTTCTAATATCACAAGCAACGGTTGTGTGGAGATTGTCAAGGCCTTCGCATTGTATTCAGTGAATGAGGTTGCATTATAAATCAAGTGTGTCTGTAAACCCTTCGCCTCCTGTAAAGTTCATCCAAGTGCAGCCACTGGAAGTCCTACTGCGTGCATGCATCACAGGAACTGTTATGAGTCAGTTTAATGTATTTCAGTGAAGGGAGAAGTCAATGAGGAGGGGGAAATGAGCCAGAGCCCACAACAGTCCAAAAGCTGTCTCCTTGTATTTTAAACCGCTTTTCTGCACTTTAGTTCAATCATCCCTTCATTTCTAGTGCAATCCCTGAAAGTAAAGGTGTGGAAGCCCCCCCACCCCCCCTCCCACCCTCAGGCCAGCACTTCATCCCACAGCTCAGAACAGTTTAAATTTGTCTGCAGGCTAAAATGTCTATTACAACCCTATCCATGCAGGGAGCATTTAGAAAGAGCGTTTCCATGACTTACAGAGGATCTTCTGGAAGGCTCTGCGGAAGTCCTGGTTGAAGATGGTGTAGATGACTGGGTTTAGCGAGCTGTTACAGTAGCCAATCCAAAAAAAGAACTTGAACAGCGTCTCGGGAATCTGGCACGGCTCCCGGCAGATTCCATACAAGCTGTAGGAGAAAAAGAACGGGAACCAGCAAACGACGAAAACGCCCATGACAACGGCGAGGACGAAGGTGAAGCGCTTCTCCCGAGCGGCGGAGACTTTCTTCCGATTGACGGTGCTCCGGCGTTTACGGCGAGACGAGAACAGCTCCATAGACTTGGAACTGGCACGCGACTTCCGGCTGGAGTATTTAGAGGCGGAGCTGCTTTTCCGGCTGGACTTCCTGTCTTTTATGTCGTCACGGTGATGTTTGGAGGAACTGGAACTCTTCTTAGGTTTCCCGTCCGAAGAGCTGCTGTCGTCGAAGTCGTCGTCGTGGTCTGTCGGCGGGTGTTTGGGCTCGTTGGCCAGAGGGGATCGGACTGCCTGCTCTTTGCAGTGTCCGTTCTCGCGGTCCTGCTCTTTCGTGCTCCCGTCCCGGTTGGACTTTAATGACCCTCCTCGGCCTGCTTCGGCTTGGTCCATCCCATTCTCCAGCGGCGAGTCCACGTCCCTCTTCTTCTCTGACATAGTTCTGGTCCTGGTCTTTGCCACTTGGTAGATCCGAATATAGACCAGGATCATGATGACACAGGGGGCAAAGAAAGAGCCAAGACTGGAGTAGAGGATGTACCAGGTCTCATCATTCAGGATACACTGGGGACTGGCCTCGCTGCTGCTCCTGTCCATTGATATCAGCGGTGGAAAGGAGATGACCGCTGAGATCAGCCACACCACCACAATCATCCCTTTCACTCTTTTAGGCGTTCTCTTCAAGTTATACTCGACCGCCTGTGTCACTGACCAGTACCTGTCCAAACTAATAGCGCACAGGTGAACAATAGAAGAGGTACAGAATAAAACGTCCAGAGCCAGGTAGATGTCACACCAAATTTTGCCAAAAAACCAGTAGCCCATGAGTTCATTTGCCAGAGAAAAGGGCATGACCAGGGTGGCCACCAGTATGTCCGCACTGGCCAGAGAGACGAGAAAAAGATTCTGAGGTGGCTTCAGAGCTCTGCTCGTTAAAACGGCGATAACAACCAAGACGTTCCCGACTATTGTAAACAAAATCAGAAAGCTGACAAGTCCGGCCAGAGCCCAGATAGCGAGCTGGCTGTACTGGCTCTGAGAGGTAGAATTAGAGGAGATATTTTCTGCCTGTATCCCGTCCTCCAGGCTGGAGCTATTCAAGAAATCCATTTTGAGTCTTATTTTTTTTTTTTTTTTCTTTAGTCAAGGTATGTCTTTTAAAAAATTAGAATGTGCGGAAATAATCTGTAGAAATATCCCATTAGGTTCTCAGCGTATATTTTACTACAGAAATCTGCTGCAAATTGCATTTTTCTCCTCTCCTCACCTGCGATCTTCCACCTCCTGCATGCAAGTCTCTTCTTTGGAAAAAGAGAGAGAGACACAGAGGGAGAGGTAAAGAGACAACGCAATATGCAAAGTCTTTTAAGTCCTTATTCCAAAAACTAGAAGACAGAATGTCCATAGTTAGAGAGCGGGCTGCCTCCTCAACGCGTCCTCTCCCATCCCGAGTGCGCCCGCATCTCTCCACCTCCGCGTCCCCGCTGTGTCCTGAGAGAGGTTTGTAACAACCACGTGTCTTCTTTTTTTTCTTCTTCTTCTTTTTTTTTTTTTACGTTAGAAAAAACTAGCAGGGACCCGCTCCGCCGCGGAGAGGTGATAAATAAGGGCGACTATTGGAGGACAGTCGAAAACGGTAAAAATAAGCAAGGAAAATATATTCTACTGTATTAAACTGTTTAATTTGCATGTAGTTTATCGTTTATTTGGTACTATGATCAGACTGCTGCTGCTGCTGCTGCTGGAGCGCTTGTTTCTTGTCCAGTGTATCTGCATTGTCAGATGTATGGGATCAGCGACTCTCTGCTGATTTGTCTTTTGAAGGTCTGTCTCAGTATGAAGAGCGTGCTCACGTCCATTTTAATAGAAAAAGTCAGCAGCAGGAGCTCTCAAGGGGAGGTCACATTGCTGTCAGAACGCACAGACTGACTGACAGCGGCGGAGTCCCGCACCAAGGAGAACACGCTCTGCTCTGTCCTAATGTGCGCACACTGGGGGTCAGTGTTGTAACAGCCAGGCCCGGAGGAACCACCCACACACACACACACACGCGCGCGCACACGCACACGCACACACACACACACACACACACACACACACACACACACACACACACAAATGTTATATATCCACACAGCCATTAGTAGAATAGATATTCCATTATATTGCACGCTAGGTTCTGAATATGGAAATAGTCTGTTTAACCTTGCAGGGGAAACTTTGATAATTTCCTTGCCATTATCAGTTAGTGTGTTTGTGTTGTAGTAATTGTGTTGATAAGGAGATTAGACTATTAGACTGTGCAATGAATGCAATGTGAATGCATACAGAATAGAGTGGGGCATATGAATAATGAGTTCATCCCCTGTGTGGGCTTTATCAGGCAATAAGGGGATGAATCATCCATAACTATGACTTCCAGGTTGTCTTGTCTCTATTCATTTGTTTTTTTATTCCCCATGAGGACAGTGTGCATGCACACTTACCACAAAAACTATGTTTTCGGTCTCACTTTGTGTTCTCCCATCAACCCTCTCTGATCTGGGTGGTGCTGCCGCTTGGAGAAAGCCTGTTTCCCCTTTGGCTTACAGCCTTAAGTTCCTGGACCAGTGCGCTTATTGACCAGTCTTCAAGCTAAGTACCTGTCATTAATCACAGAGCGCTCAGCCATGCTGAATTAAAGACCAACCGCAGCCGCAAGAAATGCTCAAGTCCAAAATGATCCTCATCAAGGCTATGAGGTGGAATGAGGAGGGCTCAGGGGGTCGTGGTCGATGGGAAACCGAGTCAACCCGGCGGACAGCCTCTAACTTGTCCCCCCACCCATCCCCAAAACACCCAGCTCCTTCTCATGCTGCATGTTTAAATTGAACTAAGGCTAGAGTGATGCTGTAGGTCAGCGTGGATGCACTCTAAGCTGATTTTGAACAGACAGACAAGCCTTATTATAGTCATTAAGTCGTGTCCCGGGGCAACTGCTATGTCCATATAATTGGGGCACCAGTGAGCGATCTCAGCTATTACCGAGCCCATTTCTTGTTTCCAACATTGTGCTCTGCTCTAAAGAGAATAAGTTGTCTCTTCCTGCTTCAGAACTAGCCAGAAGCCAGCTTTTGGGTGTCATGAAGACATGTTCTCATTACTTTTATCTCTGTAAATCTCTTTTTAAAACTAGTGGCATACTTCATTTTCCTCCTGTTTGTGCTGTTGCATTCTTTGTCATACTTTGTTGGCTCCTTGTAAAAAAAAAAAAGTGGTTGTTAGTTTGCAATCATCTACACTTTTACAGTATTTAAGGTCTACACTGCAGCATTTGTGGAACTGAAACTGGAGGACATGCCCAGAGCTTTCTATTAAATGGGGGAAGGGAGAAGCAATCTGATCCTAATAAGATTCCCCTAATAGAGCTTTGAAAACTTAATAAGACCTGATGTGTTCTCACAAGGTAACATGACCATGTCTTTTGTGGCCCGTTGAAATCCAATACAGGGACCATTCCGGTTTTTACACTTCAACACACAACCAGCTCCTCATAATAGCTACCACAGGCATCTGCCTCCTGCTTATGAACTCCTAACATACACATAGTGTGCATGCATGAAGAAAGTGAGCACAGAATATTAAGTCAGCCACATGCTAACATAGCCTATTCCCCAAAGAAATCAAAGCTGTAACCAGTAACTACACCCTCCCCCTCCCATAAAAAGGTAGGTATGGCATCAGCAGTTGAAATTGACAAATGGCAGTGCTACCTGGGCAGGCAACTTTACAGCCAGGAACAAATAGTCCAGGGGAGCAACATGTAGCCCAGGGGAGTTTCTCTCTTGCAAGCATCACAGAACAGAACAGGCCCTTCTTATCTAATGTCTTTCTGTGACAAATTACCTTGTAGGAAAAACAGTAAAATAAGACCAATGCAAGTGTTGATTTGGTTTCTTAGACTGCTTTAAAATGCAGCAGATTTTGCTATGTTTGTAACCTTCATCCTAAATTTATCTCAATGAAATATAATGTTGGTTTATTAGCTCACCATATCTCTTTTTCTAAAAGAATCTAATATCTTTTCAGCTGATCCAAACTATTATATTATTATTGTTATTATCATGTTAGTGTATATACGTTTATTTCATTCATCAAATAAACAACTGAATGGAAACACAAAATTACAAGTCCTGAATGAGCAAAGGAGCAGAAAGAAGATGAATCTTATATAATCTGCCCCTCTTTCACAAAACATACATTAACAAAACAAATAATGAAATAAAAAAGCTCTTCCTTTCCCTCTCTCCCTCTTACCAGTCACAAAAGAACGGAACAAAACGGAACACATTTCACTGTATTAACTCAAAATATTTGCTTTAATTGTTTTTTTTATATTATAAGGTAGGTATATGGTTTAGATTATTTGGTTTCACTGTTGAGATTGTTCCATAAACAGTAAACTATAAAATTCCTTTCACTGTGATGGAACGTTCCCTCAGTTTGGGTCTGTATCTCGATTTTTTTGAATATCTCTGTTCCTTTTTAAAGGACAATTCCGGCGCAAAATGAACCTAGGGATTAATAACATATGTGTACCGAGTCAACCGTTCTCTGGGATATGTTTTAATGCTAATGTAATAGTGTGTTTTGTGTATATTCCAGCTAACTTTATTTTCTTAAGTGGTACTGTCTCAAAAGGGGAAACAGGATGTTCCATTTGTCGACAGTGACGGGGGGGGGGTTATAGATTTTACTACCTTCACCTGTGTATTGTGATACATGCACATGAGCGTCTCTCTCTGTCTGTTTTGGAAACTGAGAGAGACAGGTATGTTGACGGAGTATCCCGCTTATAGAGTCAGTGTGTCACGACCCGCCGCATTATGGGAAATGTAGTTTGCTGTTACTTTTTCCACCATTACTGCCAAATTCCATGGCAAATAGGCCTATGTAGGCCTATGGACTTTTTGACGCGCATAACCCTAACCCTAACCCTTTTTTTGGGGAAAAACAGGGAATTATGTTCCCCGAGCAGGGAACATGGACCGGGGTACATAGGGATGACCCTGTTACATTGTTGTTGTTGCTTTCAATAATAGTTGATACAGAACTCCTCTTTGCTCTGTCAAATTCTAAATGAATCTGCCCAAGGCTGCTGAAAGTGAAGATTGATAGTTTGGCATGTTACTTTGAAAATGTGACTGATAGTCAGCGCAAAAATAATCGTGTGGTAAATGGAGCATAAGACAAGTGAAAGAGATAAAGGAGGAGGCTGTTTTCTATTCCTTTCAGTATGTTTTGATTAGATGAATACAACAGTCCTATTCAAAGTCTTCTACAGTAAAGCTTATGTCTTCTGCGTAATTCAAGGTCATTATCTTTTCCATATAGTCATCTTTAAAGTGAGCATATATCGTCACAGGTAACAAGCTAACCATCGCAAAGTGTCGTGCTAATGCTGGGAACAGGCACATTGTATTTTTATAGTTGTATCCATATGATGTGACAGACTTAGGTTAATATTTCACCAGGTCCGAGGGCTAGAGGGATGTGTTAAGTAGACCCCATAAAGTTATCCCACAACTGATTTTAATACTGTACTGTATGGACATGCTTAGAATTCATAAGATTTATGGGACAGATCAGATGGCCAGAGACTTGAGACTTAAACTTAAACTTAAACTTAAACTCGTGGGAAAAGATTTGAGACTTGATTTGAACTTGCCCCTCAAAGACTTGAGACTCGACTTGGACTTCCAAAAAATTACTTGTGAACATCTTTGTCTCACAAGACATCCAAAGTACCCTAAGTTACCATATGCAACACTGGAAATGCGAAGATGCATCTGTAAGTTATTCTCTTATTGTAAATGAATGATTTTCTGTCTGAGCAAAACATTTATCGCAACTATATGACCTCGTGGTAACACTAACTCAGTAATACAGTGGGCAATACAGCACCATAAGAGAAAAGACCTTTACAACAGCAGGTGTGGTAAAAACACTACTGCTTTTGTCCGAAGCGGCTGCTAATCAACACAAACTGAAAGTTACATATAGCCACTGTAATTAACAAATGGGCTTGTAAACCCAAATCAAATAGCTTTTCCAAAAATGATGCTCCAGAATGGCCACTATGATCCCTTTTCAGCCTCACAACACATATCTGCTTTAGCACAACACAATGTTACAGTGCAGGGACACAACTCTTTAGATTATACAACTGTCCCTGGTTGATTGTCCAATTATTCTGTATTCTTGCTTGAGATGAGTGGCTGTGCACTGGCAGCCATTACTGTCCATCTGAGTGACAGTTGGGCCAAACTGGCAGATTTGCATGCAACTCGAGCGTCAAGCGCAGCAGGAATGTGTTAAAAAACTTACAACCCCAGACAAAGCATGATATCATTGGACAAGGTGTTGCATCATGATCTGCACACCAGATTGACTTGCCATTGGTGTAAAATTAGCATCTGTGAGGTGTCACTCGCCAAGGTCACAGATTAGCCTACAGAGATAGACAAATTGGTATAGGTACTAATGTTCAAAATCTGTTTATTATTAGGATAAACCCCTTGAGATGTATCATCTCGTTTTTGAGGGGGTCTTAATGACAGGAGAGATGATGGTTTGGCCATGAGAAGTCATCATTAGTTTTGGTTTGCTGATGGAATCAACACCTAAGAGTTAAGTGCATCATGTGTGCCTAATAATATACTGTAATAAACCTGGTACATTCTCCTGTGAGTCAATGCCCCTCAACTTTAGACTGTTTAGAAGAAAAACTGTCTAATGTGGACATAAAAGTAAATCCAAGTCAAGACAGCTGTAAATCACCTGCAGGCACCCCATCATAACCCTCCCAGAGCTCCACAGTTAACCACCCCAATGGGAGTACAATCCGATCTAATCATTACATTACATTACATGTCATTTAGCTGATACTTTTATCCAAAGTGACTTCCAATTAAGTGCTTTCAGCCTTGAAGGTGCAAACTCCAGACAACAAGTAGTAAGTGCAAGTACATTAGCTTTAAATACGCGAAACTACAAAGAGCCATATGAAAGTCCAGCTTTAACAATATATATTCCCATTTAGTCAGGGGAAATAAAGCATTTTGAGCCAGACTGTTTATTTATTGTCTTAAGTTAGTGTAGCCTAAGCAATATATAGGCTTTCAATGTAGACATAGAAACAGGAACGGAGAAATGCCCGTAGTGAATAAATTATTATTATTATTTTTTAAATCGATCAACCTAATTTTGATAGGCTACATCTATAGGCGAGCCGAGGTGACCTGGCAATGTTTCGGACTGTCTGCTCAACCTAATTGCATTTTAACATACTACATTTATACACCAAACCTACAGTAGGCCTAGCTAGGCTACGTGCAGAACATTGTATGTTATTTCAGAAGTGAAAGAATGGCTTTTGTTGTGGATTTTCTTTTCACCCTGAGCTCGAGGAGAGACTTCACTCGCTCGTCTGCTACAGATCCACTCATGACAACGTAGCCGGCTGATTCGCGCGATTGACTGACTCACGCAACAACTCACGAGTCATCGACGACTCATGGGTCATGATGACTCACGAGTTCTCGAGTGAGTCCCATGGTCTGCGATCTTGCAATGTTTCCGGCTCCGAGTCTGCGGGTCGCAAAGTTCCTATAACCTGTCTCAGCCTGTCTCTCTGCTCACTCAGTCGCTTGAGTTGACTTGTGGAGTTGTGGTTGTCTTCGAAATTGTAAGTTATATATTATCTGGCAGCTAAGATGGCTAGGTAGTAGCTAATTTTGCAAGAGGTTTGTGTGTGGCGCTGTTATCATTTTAGATTGAATTGTAGTAAGTCTCAACTGATCCGAGTTAATGATACTAGAGACTCGCAACTCGTGAGTTCATTTAAAGAGTCGGATGAAAGATCCGAGTGAGGGGGCAGTAAGCAGGTTGGCTGATCTAGAGCGGAGTGGGCAGGTTGGGGTATAGGGTTTGACCATGTCCTGGATGTAAGCTGGGTACGTTCGTGGCCCTGTATGCAAGTACTAGTGTCTTGAAGCGGATGCGGGCAGGAAGATAGGAATAGTGAATGAATTTGTTGTCCTGGTTGAACAGTTTATCCAAAATAGCTATAAGTGCAGTTTATCTTTCAATATCGTGTGGTAAATATGTTTACGTTTGATGATGACTGGAGACATTATTTTAACAACATTGTCACACTGTGTTGTGTTACTATTTCTCTCATATCTTACAAACTGGGCATTGCATGATGAAACCATTTTGTTCTGCCCTGTCTGTCCCGCATCTTCATAACTTCTCCTTTCCCTACCTTGTCCATTTGCAGCTAAGACTGCAACATCTTCCAAGCTGTGAAAGTTGTGTTTCAGTGTGTGTATATGTCAGTGTGTACTGTATGTGTATGTGTGTGTTTGCGCTTTTGCTGGATATGCATGTTTGTGCCCTGCTCTCCACTAACCTTGCCTTTATCCCAGTCTCGCAGGAAACATGCTTTATTCAATAGAAAACCAAAGCCGTTTGAATCTTCTTTAAGTTTGGAAAGTAGTCCCTATCTGCAGACTGTCTGCTTCTAAGCCCTTTTAAGTCTGCACTGTGGACAGGCGGTGACAGTGCCAGCTGATTTTGAATACAGGCTTTGCCTTCGTGGTGTGAGCAGTGACATCTCAGCCTCTCTGCCCGATCATGCCTATTGCCCTCCGTGAATAATGAATGGTGTGTGTGTGTGTGTGTGTGTGTGTGTGTGTGTGTGTGTGTGTGTGTGTGTGTGTGTGTGTGCATGCGTAGGAATTTGTTTCACGCAGTTAAAATGATACCACAGAGTGAGAGAGACGAGCATTAAACAGCTTGTGTCAAAGCAAATTCCTGTTGGTTTTGGGGGGGGGGGGGTTTCTTCTTCTATAACTCTCAACGGTATATTTTCACATGTGTTTATGTGTGTGTGTCCATGCTTGGTTCGGCCTGACTGGATTCAAGTATGCTGAGCTCAGTGTGATTGGAGGCGATTTGGGAGGTTTTGACAAACCGACTGGACTAGACTGGACTGATTTTAATGAGACAGGACTGCAGTAGAATTTAATGTATTTCTAATGCAGAAATACTTTTTGTCACAACCCAGATTTTTTTTTGGATACTTTCGGCCGTCATTGCTTGTGGTAATGAAGAAGCATTATGCAGTACGACAGTATCCATACTTATTTTGATGTTTGAAAGTGGGCAAAATGGCGTATAATGGCTGCGTTTCAATAGTGGTTCAACATGCCCTCGTCCACTTCTCCTAAGCACTTGCCCTTGGGCGAATCCCCGCCGCCATCTTAAGTGTGGTTCCACTTGTCTGAAAAACTGAAGTGAACTTGGTGAGATCGACCCTCGGAAGGCTGAGGGAGCGAGTGAACAACGATTGTCACTCCAGAGGTGGATATCACCCACAATGCATTGCAGTTATACATTTGGTGCAAGAAAATACATCCATGGTTAGGTGGCAGTAATGTACAACCGCTAAAACTCCTGTTGCTGACCACCAAAGAAGGAGAAGATGAATAAATACATTTCTGTCAGGTCCATTAAGTCAAGAACACGCATGACAATAAAAATAATTTAGGAAATTTTTATTGAATAAATTGCAAGTCAAGTTGATAAATTCTGAATAAAATGTTGGCGGTATGGCTCTGTTCAGGGAGTCCTCTGACCTTTCATGAGCACCATGAAATAGCAGAGAGTCAGTGGCAGCATTAGGGAACGCTCACACAGTTTAGGACTGTGAGAGCTGAACTATTCCCCCACATGAACAGAGCAGCAACGATGACAGAAAAGCAAGTGCCACGTTATACACGACAAGGAGGAGCTGGGGAGGAGGCGGGCGGCAGAGAAGCGAGCAGCAAGCAGTTAGGAGCAAACTGAATCTGCTTTAAATAGGGCGCCCTGTTTGAGCATAGCCATTAAGCAGCGAGTGGAGTTGACCAGCTGATGCGCTAATGCAGATCAGCTGCAGCAGCTCAGCTGGAGCAGATCAGCTGATGAGACCGTGTTGTTGGCCAATAGCGTTAGCAGCGTCTTGACTACTTGGCCTGCCAGAACTGACGCTGACGCTCAATTTCAACTTTTTAGTTTCATCATTGTTAGCTTGATATTTTACTGAAACATGTAATGTAACTAATGTCAATTCACTTTATACGTTTTATTTACTAGATAGTTGTATGTGTGATTTCTTTAATTCCAACATTATCTGTAAATGCATGGAAGAAATTCTGTTTTTGCAAGATGTAAACATTAATATGATCAATCATGATGCAGATCACAAATTTATAAATCTGAAACTTATGCAGCTGTTTAACAAGCATCATTGAAATGAGTCTGCAGGTATTTATGATTTGTAAAATCATTACTGTAATTGTTGGGGTTTTGGAATTTATAGAGTGTGGTCTAGACCTACTCTATCTGTAAAGTGTCTCGAGATAACTCTGTTATGATTTGATACTATAAATAAAATTGAATTGAATTAAAAAATGATTCATAATACTTTAAAAAATAATACTTGTATTGTGCCTTTCATATAAGAAATATGCCTACTATACAAAGTAAATAAGAAACTGCTTGACATAAGCAGACACAGAATGAACATTAAAACGGGGATAGAATGCGATAATTTATAGAAAATAAGATGGAAAATAAAACACACTTGAAGCAGTAGCACTAAGCCTACAACTGGCGGTCGATCCGTATAGTTTGGGCTGAAAGTGAACGAGGACAGGTGTGTTCATTTCTCTTCCCCGCTCCACTTTTCCTCTGCCAAGTGGCCTCCGTGCGACGTAAGCTATGAGGTCATACCAAGGGCTAATGGGGAAGTGAAGGAGGGCGTTAAAAAACTAATGAAACACAGCCAATGTCATGAGATGTTTATTCTCCCTTTTGACTCCATCCTGCTCCTCTTACCATTCTCTCTCTTTCCCTCTCTGCAGTGTTTTGTATTCATTAATGTCCCAAACAGGAGATCTAATCTTTTCCTCTCTGCCCTGATTTGTTGTTTTGATTTCTCATCATGTTGAGCCATTTGAACAATGCAGCAGCTAACGTCTGTATCTGTGAGTAATGACTAACTAGAGATTTCATTTTAGCATTTTGTATGGCAGTGATTTCTGTGTGGACATGATGGCATAATGTGTGATTTACAATGTAAATCTCAGTGATAAATGTATGGTGTTTTGGTTGTTTTTTTTCTAAATTGATTCAATAACCAGCTACACCCTTGCAGAGATTCGGGAAAAGCACTCCTGTTGATATGGGTGATGATGTTTATGGATAAGAAGCCTCACAAAACCCCAAAGACATGATATCAAAAAACTATAGAGGGGGTTCTGCAGCCTCTGTCAGAGGAGATGTCTTCTGGCCCTAACGGTCTTCCTCTGAAGTTATAGACACTGTAGTTCGAAACATGTTCTACTCAGTTAGAGAACTTTTAGAACATTCTCCTAAAGAGTAAGTCCACCCTAGGCTATAACTTACTCACTTCTGGGAGTGCATCTCCATGGCAAGTGATGCAAGCTTACCGGAAAGATACAAAACACTTAATAACTCCTACATGTATTAATGTTTTTGATTTAAAGGGTAAATCACTCTAAGCCTTTCATAGCACAGTGTTTTGGTTTCACTGAGTTTCACCTATCTCATCAATCTCCATAGGTATTTATTACCACCCAAAACGATTTGATAAAACTGTTTACAACCTGCCCAGCACCAGACAGTTACGGTAGATAGACAATGTTAGCGACTAGCCGCTGAACAAAGGCTAACATTGAGCAGTTAAAGAGCCAGATATTTCGTGCAGGAGTTGGTGTTGATCAAAACAGAACTAAAAGACAGTGAATACTGGACTTGCATTCATCAGGTGGCAAGAAACCCAACTTGTGCGTGTCATTTGCATTGTCCAACATGAATTTGCATCTATTTGTGTCTTTGCATGGACTTTATGTAATCACACCACGCGAAAAAGTTTGCTTAGCGTTTGTTGTGAACACACCATGAGTAGTCAGTTGTTGGCTAAAACGTTAGACACAACATATTTATGAGATGATAATATGTTATAGTCAGAGATGGCAAAAGTACTCACTTCCAGTACTCAAGTAGAAGTAGAGATATTTCTGTTAAAAATACTCTGGTAAAAGTAGAAGTACTGATTTAACTTCTTTACTCAAGTAAAAGTAACAAAGTACAGGCTTGGAAATTTACTTAAAGTATAAAAGTAAAAGTAGCCTTGTGAATGAATACAATTTTTATGAAAAGCTGCCTGGACCACACAAATCTAACTAGAGTGGTAGCTGAGAAACTTAAGTGGACTCTTTTTATGCCATTGCCTACATTTTAAATGGATGTCTGGCAATAGGCCTAAAACATGACATATATGATTATTGTGACAGAGACTGGGACTCCAGGTTAATAAGATTCTGACTGAGTAGTAAGATAGAATTCACAGATCCAGTTTCTCTTTTTTAATCTTCCCCTTAACATTTAAAGGAATCTACATGTATGTGTGTGTGTACTCAAATATGGCTTCTGGAATGAAAATAAAGGATTCAATACAGACAACAAACAAACATCCATACTACTAGTGCTAACATTACCGCCATCAAGCCACAATGATTTGCCGCAAATGAATGCCGCCGAATCTGTCGAGTCGTTGCATCAAGTGCAACGTACAGTATATTCCCATCCAATTAGATTGAATTTGGTATTGATGACGCGAAAAATAATAACGGTAACTCCAGTGAAATTATTTGAAACTTGTTAGTTAGGACTAGATTAGGACTGTATTTAAAGCTGATTCTGGTTTCTAACTTTGCCCCAGGTGTGTCTGTTAAAACACGGACGGAGACAACTTCTCTCTTTTGATGCTTTAATAAGATCGAGCAACGTGCAACCTAGCTAACAGGTGAAGAACACAAACAACAAAATCACTAGCTAACTTACTTTGATTGATTGATTGATTGATTGATTTGATTGATTGATTGATTTATTAGACAGTAACAGAAATAAATGCATAACAAAATGCCAACACAGTGACATTGTACATTTATCAGAACTGTCGAGGATAACACAAGAAAGTTACAAACTTATTTCCATTGTGGTCCTCGTTGTAGTCTTTAAGTCTTGACTTTAAGTTTGCAAGAAATATAGACCAATACAACAACAGGCTTAAATTAACTGACTGCATTAGTTATACGACTTACAGTCTCAAGGACGGACACACACGATCTCAACTGATTCATCCTCTTTTCTCTCACTTTTTTCTCTGTGTAAGACGGTGTAAGACGCGTGTCCGCGCTATTTTCCAACATGCACTCACAATCACTCCTGATAGACGACCTTTTGTGCAAAACTAAAGTAACGAGCCAATTTTCTAAAATGTAAGGAGTAGAAAGTACCGATATTCTTATTAAAATGTAAGGAGTAAAAGTAAAAAGTCGCCACAAAAATAAATAGTAAAGTAAAAATATCTACTTGAGTACTGTAACAAAGTATTTGTACTTCGTTACTTCCCATCTCTGGTTACAGTTACAGTGCATCTGTCATCTTGTGTTCATGTTCTTCTGACCCCTAGTGGCCAAGGAAGGTGTTAATCATCTTTAAAAGACCGTATAGTTCCAAATGATTATAGAAGAGCGGTCCAACAAATTCTGTACTAACTGGCTTTCTGGAAGGGAAAACTACCAGTTCGATTTAACTTCCTTTCCCATTTTGTCATTTTGTGATGCATTTTACTCATGACAAGGGACCTACAGTATGGATGGCAGAACTCAACAAGCTCTCATTCTGCTTTTTTTCGCCAGGTTCACACCTTTGATCTCTGCTCCTGAGCAATGAGAAGTGGGCCATGCCAAAGCAGTATCCAAGGTTCAGAAGTCACGGATGGACCAGACCTATCTGGGCTGCACAGTTTTGTGATAAAGAAAGGTAAATGCTGCTTTACTAAAATATTCCTCTTGAGGGGAAAGTGGAAAGACTATAAAGCTAAATTGCAGCACTTCTTTACAAAATAACTTGGGAATGACCGGGAAGGGTCTATTCACATTACATGTAAATAAATCTGTTGGTGCACAGAGCCAGTTCAACAGTAATGAGACTAGATGGGCCAGATCAGGGTTGTTTGGCTTTTTGTAGCCAACTGTCATGCAAATAACGCTGACACTATGGTAATCTTTACTTTCGAAATGGACGAAGTGGTGATCCCTCCACACACAATGCAAAATGGCCACACGCACAGACACTTCCTACAGTCGACCTCCTGATGGTGTTGAAGTGTGGTCGCAGCCTGCCGATGCTGGAGATAGATGAGCATGGCTAATTAAATCACAGTTGCACGTAATGAAATGAAGATTATACAAAAACGCACATGCACAGCCATACTCAATCACATGCACATACCCATTCACTCCCACACATATACAGAATGCATTTATTTTTATTCTTCATGCAGTTATCCTTGATTCCTGCAAGTAAAACCAAACTCGCGCACACATACAGCCTGATTCTGCCCCACAAATACACACAAACAGATACACACACAATCACTTGGTTGCAGCTCAAGCAGACAGGAAGCCTTTAAGGCCCAATTACTGGCATTGATAGAATATAAAAAGACAGTAGTGGGCTCCTGCACACTGTCAACACTAATTGACAGTGGGTTAGAATTGATACATATTGATTATAAATAGAAGTGAACTATATTGGATCAAAAATAACGATATTTTACACACAGTTTACTGTCAGAGAAATTAACCACAAGCTCTCTCACCCTCTCTTTCGATTTCTCTATAATTACATGCATTACACAGCCCATATACTGTAGCCAGCTGCTAGTTAGCCAGATATAAAGCCATAATTAGGAAGGTTATTTGCCTGTTGCATAGAGAATAGCTTTTATAATGTATGTGGCATTAGTAACAATGACAGTTTTCCACTTTGGCCACTGTGTGTGTGTGTGTGTGTGTGTGTGTGTGTGTGTGTGTGTGTGTGTGTGTGTGTGTGTGTTGTGTTGTGTTGTGTTGTGTTCAGGGCCGTTAAAGCACAAACCAGGGGCCTGTTGCACAAAACCAGGTTAATGGATTAAGCCGGGATATTCAAGTTATCCTGGATGAATTTAGCTTTGATTTGGTTGCACAAAAGCAGGTTGAATTAAACCCAGCCAAGTAACCATGGCGATTTGTTCTTTGCAGCTAGCCTGCTCCAGAGCACACCTCCTCCCACACCATGCAGCGGTGGAGACTTTGAGCGTCAATAACAACGACAATGGCACCTGACCCAATGTCCGTATTTTACAAAATGGGAGTGAGAATGTGTTCAAAGCTTCTTAATCATTTTATTTTGGTGCTGTCACATTGTTTTACATATATGCTTACAGTGTGTATTGAAGTCACTTACTTATTTTTCTAGTTTTTGCCCAGTCATGTTTGTTCTGCATGATCATTAATTGTAGAAATATATTTAGAATTAGACATAGCTCATAGAGATTTGTGCATATGGTAGTAAAACATATTCTCGCATTATGAATAAGGGTTTGAAATTAAGCCTAGTCTTTAGGGTAAATTTCCCGAGGAACATTAATTCCCTCTGCTCACTTTTATGGCAAAGTAGGCTAAATAATAACACATTTAATTTATATAATGCTTTACATGGTAGGCTAAAAGACACGTTACAGTAAAACCAGCACATTTAAATCCATACGCATTCAGTCGGTCCGCTATTGTCTGTCGGGTTTTTTCTCTCCGTTTGATAACAACAGCTGTATTTCCCTTTTCTGCATATTATATGCTTCACCTCCTCATAACTTTCCATAATTAGTTGCTGCTCAGCAGGTGAAACATTATTCACCCGCTGTAACAGTATTCTCCATTTCTGCATTAGTAAATCTGTGATCGATACCGTGGTCTATTTAAGAAAGCCGTGAACGTGCACTTCTCCCAGCTATCTAGACCTGGCTTGACATAGCTTCACCGTTTGATCCTGGCTCGGCAAACGTGCAACCGATTAAGCCGCGATGAGCGGATCGCACTAAGTCAAGCTGCGCTTTTTCATTTATCCTGGATATCTTCATTCTACTTTTGTGGAACAGGCCCCTGATGTGACTCCTTGTTAAGTGAAGTGCAACACTATCTGCCAAATGAATTAATACAGAAGTTCAAGATGGGCTTAATTCTGTGATAAATGAATTGATGAATGGTGACAATATATGCTTAAATATTGTGACTACAAGGCTAGCGTTGGGGGTAAGATTGCAAATGGTAAACACTAAGGACAGGTTTTCCTGTTCTTTTCATTCTGTCCACATTGCTTGGATGCATAAAAAAGTGTGCATTGTTTACATCCATAGTTGCTTGCTCGTAGTCTTCTTCATCACTGCAAAGTCTTGCATTGGTAAACCTATCTCCACAGCGCTGTGTCTGGGGAGGAGTATAGTCTGGCTACAAGCTTATCTATTCTGGGATAAGAGAATAAAACACTCTGTATTTCTTTAAACCAATCACAACTATCCTGGGCAGCGCTAAGCCCTCGATGCAGCAACAGTGCCCTTGCAAAATAAATAGCGGAGATAGCAGTAAGGGAGGGACATGGCTTTATCCCAGCACTGTAAATCCACTGAACCAGATTACTGCCTAGTTGGCACATTACCACCACCAACTGTGGGACAGAAGAATAGCATTATACCATCAGCTGTATTTCACATCCAGCTGATGGTATAATGCTATTCTTCTTGCATCACCTGTGTATCGATATAAACAAAACGGGAACCCACTCATGGAGACATTGCCCCATAGTGCTCTAAGTGGTCAAAAACTACCTTTAATTCTTTTTATGTTAAAGTACAATTACGAGTAAGCTTGATTTTAAAATAGATTGTGTTTCACATGAGCCGACAGTGCCACATTACATGTCCTAAATGTCAGAAAGAGCGGAAGTGCACATCTCTTTTTAGAATAATGTGATTGTAAAAGCTCTAAGCTTTTAAGAGCTCTTGGAATGGAAAGGACAAAATAACCCCTTTTACACACTCTCATTCTCTTTTTCACTTTCATTACACCCTTCCTCCTTTTTTGTGCGTTTCTCTTATTCATTCACAGTGTGGCTGGTGGCCCCTGTCACCCACACACACATCAGGCTGTGGAGAGGTCATTGTTTTGCTGCTCATGGAAGGGTGTTTGGGCTGTAGGTTCGTCCCCAGTTGTCGGAGTCTAAAATCCCAGACTGATCGTTTCCTTCTTACCCAGGTCCCATATGAACAACACAGCTATTGCAGCTTCACACATTGTGTGTGTGTGTGTGTGTGTGTGTGTGTGTGTGTGTGTGTGTGTGTGTGTGTGTGTGTGTGTGTTTATATGGATCAGGATATCTGTCTGTCTGAGTCGGTGTGTTTGGCAGACAGGTATACAGCTCAGTTTTATGTTCTTGTCACATCAAAATGCCTGTGTCAGTTACTGGTCTGTGGCAAACCCCACTGTGATAAAGCTGCTAAATGAGGACATACAATCATAGAGAAAAGGAAACCTTTACATCCAGCAAGGTGCACAGGTCTTAAACGATGTCAGCATACCTCCATGTAGAGGAAAAACATACATGAATCAGGAACTAAACAGTATCACCTTATCCAAATAACTATACAGTTTATTTATTTATTCACAAAAGCATGTATGCTAATTGACAATATACAAATCACATTTATCGAAAATTTCTGAATAATGTCAGAGCATTAAATACAACCCCACAATAAGAAATGTGCAAGAAGATACTGCAATTAAAACGTTTTAATGACCCAAATAACCACTCCACTGTAACCAACAGGCTAGTCCATGTGTGAGTGAGTCTTTGGCTCCGTCTTCCTATCTGACCACATGCGTGTGATTTCACATTTAACAAGTAATTAAGCAAATGCAATCTTTTAATCATTACAGTCATCGCTGAGGTGTGTGTGTGTGTGTGTGTGTGTGTGTGTGTGTGTGTGTGTGTTGGAAAATCATAGTTTGTTTACAGCTCTGAAAGCATTATTGCCTTTTGGTCTTTAGTGGCAGGATGAAATAGGTTGCTAATGGCAACAGACAAGCAAACAGCCACAACCTTAGATAGATACAGTAAAACCCTTGGACCATGCAGTTTAACGCATCTGTGCGTTTATACAAGTTCATGTGCAGCTAATTAAGTTTTTATATGGGGCATATAACATTGGTTGGGCTGAAAATGGCCCAGATGTTGTTCTATGCTCCCTAATGCAACCCTGTGAAATAGACCTGAATGAAAAATGACAGGTTTTCTACCTTATATGGTATGCTCATGAATATTTAGATGAGCTGCTCGCTGATTGGTTGGTTCACACACACACACACACACACACACACCTCAGTGCTGACCGTAATGATTAAAAGATTGCACACACACACACACAGCAACACAATCCCTTTTATTTCTCAACGACACCTTGTACAGACATTCCGAGACATGCCCAGGTGCTGACATGCTGCGCCAAATGAATCACATCTCACACGATGTAGCTAGTTCAGTGTCTCAGCGCGGGGACATTTAGCGGAGAGTGAGGCCCACAAGCACACAGACAGAGTTGTCACTGCTATGTTCTTATCATGTCTCGTCCTGGTGGCTCCACAACCCCTTGTTCCCAGAGGATCCATGTTGGGAACAAAAAAAAAGCCAACGTAGCGTAAACCGCCTCCGGCAGGCAGCTCCACAATAGCAGCAGCACACCGCCATTGCGAGTCCTCTGCGCCGCCACGTTAGATCCACAATCCCGCTCCATTGTCCGATATCTACTCGTTCTAAACACTTTTCTCTTTGTGTACATGTACACACATGGGCCAGTTCAGCCGCAGCTGCACACCGCCCGTTGCAAGTCCTCTGCGCCGCTGTGTTAGATTCACAAGTCCCGCTCCATTGTCCAATATTTACGCATTTACGACTGTGGTTCATTTTCAATACCGTTGAAAAACTTCCAAACTTTTTTCTTTCTAAAGTACACCGCGCAGCTTGCAGCTAAGCTTGTGTGTGAGATCCTGATAGGGCTCCAGCCAGCTCACAGCGGGTCTGTGAAGGTAGACAGGCCGACCGGCAAGGCAGCAAACCCGGCAGGCACTGGCCGCTGTCACGTCAGACTGTGGAGCTTCTCAAGTCCGACACAGTAGTACCACATTTGCAATTAGCCATAAATTTTAGTAAAACGGCCCATATTTGAGCTCTACATAGTTGATTTCTCGCATAAAGAAGTCTCAGAAGTGAATTTAGTAATGAAATAGCAGACCAACAATGTATAAAATTTCTGAGATCTGTGCGACCTAGATTCAGAAGACCAGCTGCTCTCAGATCAATGGCCTATGTAAATTCTGGCACCATTTTAACAAGTGCATAATACAGCCTTTGGTTTATTATGGGGACTAAATTGCGGCTGAGACAACGTAATCTCATGAGAAGGCATACCAAGAGCACTGGACATTTTGCTTGTCAGGTGTCTCATTCCCAACTCGTCAGTTTTAAACATGTCGTTAATGTCAACAAAACTACTTGGTCAGGTTTAGAAAAAGATCATGGTTTGGGTTCAAATAAGTACAATTACATTTACAATTAAGTTACGCACCAAAGTTAAGTAGTCAACATAAAAAAGTCAACGTTGACTTTTGTTTTTTGACACAAACAGCAGTCTCCTGGGTGAAACTCCTGTGTTTGTTTGACCCATCCCTCCTCCCTATTCGGACTGTGTTGCTCTCTATACTACGTCCCAAAAAAAGTCACCATACTAAATGGCCTGAAATCACATGCGAAAAGCAAAAAATGCCTAGTGATAACCTGCTAAATGAATTAAGAAATTGACTTGTTATTTATATGCTATTTGGTGATACCAATAAATACTACCATTATTTGTGAAAAATACACGTAACAAGAGTCTACAGCCATGCTATTGGCTCTGTGAGGCTTCACTTGGTTTTAGCCAAATGCTGCTAATGACAATGCTAACATGCTGTTGTTAAGCCGGTATGCTTACATTGTTCACCATCTGAGTACAAATAAAAAAAATGTTACCTGATGCTGGTGCAAGATGAAAGGTTAATGGATTACTAAAGTTTTTGCAATTTATCCATGTTTTAAATTTCATGGCAATCCATCGTATAGTTGAGACATTTCACCGAAAACCACAATGTGCGCCTGCGGGTAGTGTTTGAGGAAAAGTCAAAGGATCACCAATGTTATTAGGATTCATCCTCTGTCTGTAAAAACAAACATCATGGAAATCAATGCAATTGTTACTGAGATATTTCAATCTGGACCAAAGTGGTGGGCTGACTGAGCCATGCCTCTAGCGTGGCTAAAAACAGTTTAAGCCACAGATACTTTTACATGTAGATATTCTGTGGTATGTATTGCATTGCAGGGGTTTGGGGAGATTGTGATGTATCTTTGTCGTTTCCACTGTCCTTCACCCTGCCTTGTTTACTTCCACTTTACTTCTTCTAAATTACTTCCAGCAAACCCTGGGGAGCCTATCTGGACTTGTATCCAGCAGGGTTTTTACATGCAGGTTCAAGGAGCAATAA
This sequence comes from Perca fluviatilis, assembly GCF_010015445.1. Classification (NCBI taxonomy): domain Eukaryota; kingdom Metazoa; phylum Chordata; class Actinopteri; order Perciformes; family Percidae; genus Perca; species Perca fluviatilis. The sequence continues at coordinate 35,239,465 of NC_053112.1, forward strand.
TAATAGCAAGAGTAGGAGCACAAAAGTGAGGATCTAGACAAGAGAAAGCAAGATGTGCACACACCCATCCTTCACAAAAGAACATGTCTTGGAGCAAAGTTGCATAATGATCTGTTGAGTCTATTGTTGGTGGGGAAACTGGCATCTTATTCTCCCTGCTGAATATCAGTGCAAAAGTCCTTGATCTTTAGGCCTGACAGCAAATCCTTACACTTGTTTTATGTTCTTGAACTTTCTTTGCCTATTAAATCCTTTTGTTTATAGTTACATTTTTAATGTAGTGACCTTTTTAAACTCTGGCAATATGTAAATAATTGGGAGTTATGTCAATAGAAGGTGTCTTGTTACAGTATTTTACTGTTGACTTTTTCCTTTTAACCATAATACATAAATTCCCACAGACAATATATTCCCCTGAGAGTCTTTCTGGAATTGACTGTGTTTCAGCCAGCTACACTGATGACTCTGTTGTTGTGCTGTCCGTCTGTGCCTCTTATTCCTGACTCCCATGGAGAAGCTCTGAGAGTGACATGGAACATTAACACCTCTGTTGCACCATCCCTCAGCAGTGTGAAACCAGATGGATAGCTTCTCATTGGATACTGTGTTAGTTGCTGTTTTTCACGCCGTGAGCAGTAGATGTTATCCAACCTCGCAGGTGAAGAGCACGCTGAGTAAGATAACAATGAAGAATATCTTACGAGCAAGATAACAATAAATGGGCTACTTCTCTCTGAAGCATTTGCATTAAAAAAAAAAAGTCCTGCTGGCATGTGTGTGTGTGTGCACGTGAGCCCCTCATCTGTGTATTACCCTTAGTGTTTGTGAGACAATCAATGTAGATGTATGGAGTGGAAAAGATTATGAAGTAACACTTCGGAATTATTGATTAGCTGAATGAACTCTCTGCTCCCACCCTGTCTAGGTTCGGTCCTCTGTTACAATGCTCTTTCATCAATTCCTCTTACAAACGGAGGGACTGAACTTACCCTCTGCAGTACATCTACCTGGAACCTGACAATAAACCTCTCATCTGAAATATGTTTAAACGGGCATAAGGGAATCATGACAGTTTAGCATTCATCAAACTGTCTTTGCAACCAGGGAATTGCAACTGTAGCAGATTTCTGCCACTGCTTGCAGTAGCATATAACTGACACAAACATTATGGATGAGTAAGCTAAAGAGATCCAGCAATCCAACATGTCTTGTGAAATAGGGCTGCAACTGATTTAGATTAACAATAATAATTTTTACTTTATGGATTAATTGATCAATAGCTGTGTCCATAAAATATAGTGTAACATATCCTCACATCTGAGAAGCTAGAACAAGCTACTGTTTGCCATTTTTGCTTAGTACTTAGTATCAGTTATCAAAATTGCTGTTAATTACTTTTCTGTTGACCGACTAATCAGTTGATTTATCTTATCAGCACTTAACCTATTAACGAAAAACACGACAAAATGAGATAACATACCTTGTGACCATGTACGTATTAAGGATGCTTTCACACCTGCCTTATTTAGTTTGGTTGAATTGCACTAGAGTTGGTTTTCCCCCTTGGTGCGGTTCGTTTGGGCAGGTGTGAATGCAGCAATCGCACTCGGGTGAAAACATGATCCAACCTCGAACCGCACCAACTATATACTCCGCAAGTCTGAGCTAAGTGGCTCCTGTGGTCAGGTGTGCTTTGTAATCTGCGATGCGGCAGAACATGCAAACTGTAGCAGCTTGCAATGTTTCGCTCACAGAAATAGACAGCAGTCAAGCTCGCCATCACTTGTATTTCCTTGGTCAAGCCAGCCGCCGCTAAAGTTGGAGACAGACACTGGCAAAGTAGAGCCAAGTCTTTGTGACCAGAGCAGACATAGTCACGTTGCTCTCGAAACATTGTCTGATTTTTTTTTTTTATTAAATGAGCTGGTTTGACCATGGAGACAGTGGTGGCGCCAAGGATTTTCTTTTGCGGGTGCTATGGGGTTGCTCAATGTTTCAGTGAGGGTGCTCTAAAATGTAGAGTTTCCCTTGACACACATAGCCTACACACGCGCGCAGCTACGCACCCACGTCCGCCGCGGTTTAGGCTACTAAGCGATCAAACAAGAGGGATAGAGAGATTGATTTTTGTTTTTTATGCACTAAAGTTGCCGATACAACAGCACCATAAATCTCTGATTATCCCACCGCACATATTTCAAATACCAGCCAACAAGCCAGGTTTACACAATCATTTTCTTCAGTTTTCATACAGTGGCACAGAAGAGTAATGCAGCAGGCCAAATACACCACACATAGCCAACCACACACATAAACGCACACGCAAGCATCCTCACACAGTATTCATACTTGCACACATGGTAAAAATAATGTAGTCATATCTGTAGTGACTATCTAAATAAGCCACTGAGGGCGAACGGCTGAACCTGTTTCAAACACATTTTCTGGGCTAAACCAATGTCCAGTGCGCTGTATAACTGTGGATTCGATGATCCATTTATTCACAGTGCTGTAAAACACATGTTCACTGTAATGTTCTACTACGAGACAGCGATAAGAGTAAAGTTCTTGCATGGACCCCTATTAGATGACTCCTCACCCACTGTGGCCTCACTGTGTGATGCTCTGTTTACAGCAGTGTAATGTTAAGCATCCTCAGCAGCAATCACGGCCGCGGTCAGGGCCTCCCCTTCCTCGTCTCTGTCTTACTTCAGAGGCTTTTCTTCGTCCTGGTTGGTGACAGGTTCACCATAGCCCTCTGTCTCATTTAAAGGTTTTTGGTAAAGTCTCCACACATTGACGTTTAGGGAGTAAAAAAAATTATCCTCTACTAACGTTACATTCACTTTACTAATCCTAACGGCTACCAAATATTGCGCTCTTCTTCTTCTTCTAAATACGTTACTGCGGAAGTAAGGTCAAAAGTTTAATGTGTGCTGCACCCATTGGCCGAACACAATCACCTGAGTTGGCTTTATGTTTTCATTCTAAAAATAATCGGTTTATTTTATTAATGTTTTTAAGGGGGTGCTATGGTAATTCTAGGGATAGCTACAGCGCCCCCAAGCCCCTCCCTGGCGCCGCCTATGCATGGAGATGCAAGAAATAATCACTAGTCCAGGACACAGGACCTCTCCTGTATTTACCTTCTTGCTCCCGCCCCAGACACATCTGACCAATAAGTGGAGTGGACGTTCTAGTGTGGTTTGTAATGACGCATTCGTACGCTGGATGTGTGAAACGAAACCGAACCAGTAGTAATAATAATAATAATAATAATAATACATTTTATTTAAAGGCGCCTTTCTCGGCACTCAAGGACACCGTACAGTGATACATAAGACATTTAAAAACAGCAAAAAAATAAGAATACAACAACAATAACAACAACAACAACAACAACAGAAAGAGACAGAGCAATTGACTTAAGTGGAATAGGCAGTTTTAAACAGATTTGTTTTGAGTTGCAATTTGAAATAAGGGAATGAATCGATGTTTCTAAGTTGGGGTGGTAATGAATTCCAGAGACGGGGAGCAGAGCAGCTGAATGCTCTGCTCCCCATGGTGGTGAGACGGGCAGAGGGGACAGACAGGTGTATGGAGGAAGAGGATCTGAGGGAGCGGGAGGGAGTTGGACGCTGGAGGAGATCAGTCAAATATGGGGGGGGGCGGGGTTGTGGATGGCCTTGAATGCAAACAGGAGTACTTTGAATTGGATACGGAACTGGACCGGGAGCCAGTGGAGCTGTTGGAGGACAGGAGTGATGTGGTGGATGGAGGGGGTTCGAGTTATGATGCGGACAGCTGAATTCTGGACCAGTTGAAGTTTATGGAGGGATTTGTGAGGGAGGCCCCAGACACATCTGACCAATAAGCGGAGTGAACATTCTAGTGTGGTTTGACGCATTTTCGTACACTTGGATTTTTCTATGTGTAAAACGAAACCGAACCAAGGGGTTATCATTCCAAGTTTACAAACTCATCAACTGCTCCCCATGGTGGTGAGCAGTTGAGTGCTCGGACCAGAGCAAACGAACTATAGGTATGAAAATGCTGTAAGAGACCTGGATAACTGTATGTTCTGTGTATATGCTGTGTGCGCATAGAGCATGGGCATTATAGTCTGTTTCTGGCAGACCCAACTGACCTCCTGCTGGCTCCCTGCACAAATGAAGGGTATGAAAAATAATAAAGTCATACAGCTTTTCTATTTCCAATTTTCCTTTTGATCAAGGAGTCATTTAAAGGTGTTTACACTTTACTTGAAGGTATCTACATAAGAGTGACATGACACTGTCATGAATGTGTCATAAACATTATAAACGAGTCATAAACGTTTATGACATTATGCTTCTTGTAGTAAGTGTCATTCTGTTTTTTAAGTTATGGTTAGGGTTAGAGTTCATGTGTCATGACTGTGTCATGACAGTGTCATGTCACTCTTATGTAGATACCTTCAAGTAAAGTGTTACCAAAAATGTATTCATTTTACAGCCACTGCTTTTATTATGATTGTGTATAGGAAAATTAATTTTGAGCCAGTGGGGGTTATATGCACCTGCAAGTCAGCAGCAGCACTGGGCTGTAGTAGTAGTAGTAGTAGTAGTAGTAGTAGTAGTAGTAGTAGTAGTAGTAGTTGCACTGGGTATTGGAATAAATGGAATTTTTGTGTCACAAAACCCGACATGACTTCTTGTTTTATCAGAATTTAATCCATTCAGTCCAATAACATTTGGGAAATCTACTAGAGTAAATTTTTTTAACTTTAATTTTATCCCATTCATGTGTGCGTAGAGCCAACGGGAAGTCAAAAGGCTCGGACCCGTTGGCTCTCAACCAGCTTGGCAGGGCTCTAGTATGCATGCTGCATGGGCCCAAAATTATGGAATTGTGAGGAAGCCTGCGGAGGCATTTTCGGCATTTGGGCTCAATGAGCAATGTTCATAGGTTGGATCATGGTAAATGAATGAGGCGCTATCTTTAAATGCAGACCTCCATTCTGCTGCTCATGCCTGTAACACTGTATTAAACTGAAATTAGGCTTTGATTGATTGATTGATTGATTGATTGATTGATTGATTAATCCATTTATTGAACTAATATACACAGCCATAGCAGAAGAAAAGCTTTTAGTAGCGTATTTGGGGTTCCCCATTTCATGCGGCCTACATGATCATTGTACCTTCTGAAATTGTCTATTTGAGGTATTTGTCAAAAGAAAAAAAAATACAATAAAGCCCATTGTGGTCCTTTGGGTGTTAAGTTACACATACAGCAAGATTCTTTTCAAGCATGCTGATTGGTAGATCCAACTCCTGCCGGGAGGCGGGTTCAAAACAAAGAAGGAAAAAATGTGTACATACAAGTATAAAATAAACAGACACATGTACATCTCTGAATGACCCCTGTGCACGTTCGCCTACGTGCAGTCCGGAGAAGCATGTTATAGAGTGTGGGTAAATTACATTATAAAACGTTTACTGTTCTCCTCTGTGGGAAAACTCCTTGCCTTTCAGCCTTTCATGGGCAGTTGCTGACCAGAGAATGTTTTCTCTCTCTCCCTCTCTCTCTCTCTCTCTCTCTCTCTCTCTCTCTCTCTCTTTATTACTCTTTTTCTCTTACTTCCTCTATTCATACTCATATGCAGTCTTCACAAGGCAGGTTAAGCTTTACGTTGCCTGAACTGTCCATCCAACCTTACCCTCTTGGGTTGCTGATGAAGCTGATGGTCTGCCTCTCTAGCTGCTTTATCTGATGCCACAGCAATAGCTGCAGCAGTGTCATAATAACAACACATCTCTGTTATGTGCATTTTCCAAAATGTTTTACAAAAGATGCGAGTGCAAGGGAACTGGAGTGTCCTGAAATTACAGTGGGCAGGCAGTTTTGTGCCAACACAGAGTACATGTTGAGGTTTGAAAGCCAGAACTTGCAGCACCTTGCTACATTTTTATTGAGTCACTAGGATTGACCAACAACCCTTTCAAAGTGTATGTGTATGATAGTGACCGGTGCTGTGAGATGCTCAAATGTTAATTACTGCACCTGTTCTGGCTCGGTATTAGCGGGACAGTTCCTAACTTATGATGCATGCTCGTGATTTTATCCCCTATGACAGTAGCCATTGTGCCTAATCATACATCTATCCCGCATCTGTCCTATCATTAGTGTTGCAGTGCATCCTGTTTTTTTTCAAATATTTCACAAAGGGCAACATTAAGCGTGGAATATGGTGCATAAATCAGCATTTTTGAAAGCCATTTCTTCTAAAGAACCGGCTGCCAGATATTCCTTTGTGGTTTCTGCTGTCTGAAAAGAAAATCTAAATCTTCCTAACCAATCCGCTTGGATAACATTAATTGCAGCAGTGTTGCACTTTACATGCAGTCAGCTGTATATCTGGCTGTGCCTTTAAGTCAGACAATGTACTACGGTTACACATTTGTCTCTCTGGTAAAAAAGGAATCATTATCCCCATGGGTCTGAATGTGTAGTAGGAAGAAGAACACAATGTGAGCTGCTCGTTTTGCCAAATAAGTCTCAACATGATACATATGGGTCATTTGCAGTTACGTTCCTCATGAATTCCTTACGATGAAGTGAAAGAAAATAATACGTACAGATGTGCACGACATCACACGTGCTCTCGAACACGTACTGCCCACATACTGTGATGGATGAATTCCTTAAAGACAGACTGGTGTAATCAGTAGTTAAAGGTCATATTAATTATAGACACAGCCTTCTACAGCACACAACTCTCACATGTGCATACAGATGTAGGTGGGAACATACACTTTATCTCACACCCTTTTGTAGAGTACTATTCAAATATTGAAAGCTAAAGACCGTAATTGTGCCATAATGACTGATGTTGTGCAATATGTGAACTGCCTGAGTGCTTGAGCTATACTGTAAAGCCGCCGACACATGTTAAGCAATTTGCTCTCTGCGCACCGCTAGGTAGGGGGCAGAGCAAAGCGCAGAGAAGGTATTCGTCATCAAGGGTGTCAAGGCAGCTATTTCCCGTTGCTAGGTAATGACAGCTATTATCTCATTGGTTGCGCTTTCGAAAGGTCAGCGGCAACTAGGTCAAAGTTGTAATAATTTGAACTTTGAGCGCAAATCCGCTCTCCCCATAGGATATCAATGGAACGGACAGCGCAAAGCAGTTTTCATGTGTAGGCGGCTTAACTCTTAATTCCAGAGATGGGAAGTAACGAAGTACAAATACTTCGTTACAGTACTCAAGTAGATTTTTCAGATATTTTTACTTTACTATTTATTTTTGTGCCGACTTTTTACTTTTACTCCTTACATTTTAATAAGAATATCGGTACTTTCTACTCCTTACATTTTAGAAAATTGGCTCGTTACTTTAGTGTTGTACAAAAGGTTGTCTATCAGGAGTGATTGTGAGTGCATGTCGGAAAATAGCGCGGACACGCGTCTTACACCACCACGCAGAGAAAAAAGTGAGAGAAAAGAGGATGAATCAGTTGAGATCGTGTGTGTGCGTACTTGAGAACTGTAAGTCGTATAACTTATGTTGTCAGTTAATTTAAGCCTGTTGTTGTATTGGTCTATATTTCTTGCAAACTTAAAGTAAGTTAGCTAGTGATTTTGTTGTTTGTGTTCTTCACCTGTTAGCTAGGTTGCACGTTGCTCGATCTTATTAAAGCATCAAAAGAGAGAAGTTGTCTCCGTCCGTGTTTTAACAGACACACCTGGGGCAAAGTTAGAAACCAGAATCAGCTTTAAATACAGTCCTAATCTAGTCCTAACTAACAAGTTTCAAATAATTTCACTGGAGTTACCGGTATTATTTTTTGCGTCATCAATACCGAATTCAATCTAATTGGATCTAATTGGATGGGAATATACTGTAAGTTGCACTTGATGCAACGACTCGACAGATTTGGCGGCATTCATTTGACGCAAATCATTGTGGCTTGATGGTGGTAACGTTAGCACTAGTAGTAAAGAGTCCACTGAAGCTTCTCAGCTACCACTGTAGTTAGATTTGTGTGGTCCAGGCAGCTTTTCATAAAAAATTGTATTCATTCGCAAGGCTACTTTTACTTTTATACTTTAAGTAAATTTCCAAGCCTGTACTTTGTTACTTTTACTTGAGTAAAGAAGTTAAATCAGTACTTCTACTTTTACCAGAGTATTTTTTAACAAAAATATCTGTACTTCTACTTCATGTAGTGGGTCATTGTGTTCTTCATACTGTATGTTTCTAAGCTAGCAGCTTGGCTTTAGGCATGGCAATTTCAGTTGATCTGTCCACCACTTTTGTACTGGCCTCAGCTGTACTTTAGGGTTTGTGCTAATACTCATTTTAGTATAAGCTTTAGCAAGTTGTGGATGGTTCGTTTGATCCGTCCATTAGTTGATCCAGTTCCCCTAAATACCAATTTCCCCAAATGTCTCCTCATTTATCTCACTTGCTTCTTTAGCCGTTCTGAATATATTGAATGAACATCTGAATATATTGAATGAAAGTCTGAATATATTGAATGAAAGTCTGAATATATTGAATGAACATCTGAATATATTGAATGAAAGTCTGAATATATTGAATAAACCTCGAATATATTGAATGAACCTTGAATATATTGAATGAAAGTCTGAATATATTGAATGAATGTCTGAATATATTGAATGAAACTCTGAATATATTGAATGAAAGGCTTGTTGACGTTGGCATAATGAAATGGACCTGCCTGACCAGAGAGGTTCCTTTCATTTGGTCTTCCATGATGAAAAAATTAATAAACTTATTCATTGGGGGAACGGTACTGGATACGGTTACCGTTACCAGTGTTTTGGCCCGTAAATGCATTTGCCAGTGTGTTAATAATCTCAGACATTTATTTAATATACAGTGCCTTGCGAAAGTATTCGGCCCCCTTGAACGTTTCGACCTTTTGCCACATTTCAGGCCTCAAACATAAAGATATAAAACTGTAATTTTTTGTGAAGAATCAACAACAAGTGGGTCCCAATTATGAAGTGGAACGAAATTCATTGGCTATTTCAAACTTTTTTAACAAATAAAAACTGAAAAAGTGGGCGTGCAAAATTATTCAGCCCCTTTACTTTCAGTGCAGCAAACTCTCTCCAGAAGTTCAGTGAGGATCTCTGAATGATCCAATGTTGACCTAAATGACTAATGATGATAAATAGAATCCAGCTGTGTGTAATCAAGTCTCCGTATAAATGCACCTGCTCTGTGATAGTCTCAGAGGTCCGTGTAAAGCGCAGAGAGCATCATGAAGAACAAGGAACACACCAGGCAGGTCCGAGATACTGTTGTGGAGAAGTTTAAAGCCGGATTTGGATACAAAAAGATTTCCCAAGCTTTAAACATCCCAAGGAGCACTGTGCAAGCGATAATATTGAAATGGAAGGAGTATCAGACCACTACAAATCTACGAAGACCCGGCCGTCCCTCTAAACTTTCAGCTCATACAATGAGAAGACTGATCAGAGATGCAGCCAAGAGGCCCATGATCACTCTGGATGAACTGCAGAGATCTACAGCTGAGCTGGGAGACTCTGTCCATAGGACAACAATCAGTCGTATACTGCACAAATCTGGCCTTTATGGAAGAGTGGCAAGAAGAAAGCCATTTCTTAAAGATATCCATAAAAAGTGTCGTTTAAAGTTTTGCCAAAAGCCACCTGGGAGACACACCAAACATGTGGAAGAAGGTGCTGTGGTCAGATGAAACCAAAATCGAACTTTTTGGCAACAATGCAAAACGTTATGTTTGGCGTAAAAGCAACACAGCTCATCACCCTGAACACACCATCCCCACTGTCAAACATGGTGGTGGCAGCATCATGTTTTGGGCCTGCTTTTCTTCAGCAGGGACAGGGAAGATGGTTAAAATTGATGGTAAGATGGATGGAGCCAAATACAGGACCATTCTGGAAGAAAACCTGATGGAGTCTGCAAAAGACCTGAGACTGGGACGGAGATTTGTCTTCCAACAAGACAATGATCCAAAACATAAAGTAAAATCTACAATGGAATGGTTCACAAATAAACATATCCAGGTGTTAGAATGGGCCAAGTCAAAGTCCAGACCTGAATCCAATCGAGAATCTGTGGAAAGAACGTAAAACTGCTGTTCACAAACGCCTCATCCAACCAACCACTGCCAGCTCGAGCTGTTTTGCAAGGAGGAATGGGCAAAAATGTCAGTCTCTCGATGTGCAAAACTGATAGAGACATACCCCAAGCGACTTACAGCTGTAATCGAGCAAAAGGTGCGCTACAAAGTATTAACTTAAGGGGGCTGAATAATTTTGCACGCCAATATTTCAGTTTTTATTTGTTTAAAAAGGTTTGAAATATCCAATAAATTTCGTTCCACTTCATGATTGTGTCCCACTTGTTGTTGATTCTTCACAAAAAATTACAGTTTTATATCTTTATGTTTGAGGCCTGAAATGTGGCAAAAGGTCGAAAAGTTCAAGGGGGCCGAATACTTTCGCAAGGCACTGTATTCAGACTCTCATTCAATATATACAGACTTTAATTTAATATATTCAGACTTTCATATATATATATATATATATATATATATATATATATATATATATATATATATATATATATATATATATATATATATATATATATATTAGGGCTGTCAAACGATATATTTTTTTTAATCGCGATTAATTGCTGAATTTCTATATTTAATCGCAATTAATCGCATGTTTTATCACATGATTAAAATTCTATTATTTTGCATTTCAGAACTGTTTTTAAGTACATATTAACAATGGAAAGCAATTCTTACCAGTGTATCTTGATTGGGAATCAAATTAATGCAAAGAAAGAGGTTTATATTAGTTTATTATTTATTTACTGTAAACAAAAGAAGAAAAAAGAAAAAGCAGAAGGGTATTAAAAAACCGTCAGGAACTTGTTTATTTTTAAGGCCATGGTCAAAATAAAAGATTTAATAATAATGTAATAACTATAACAATATCTTATTTCACCAGTAAATTTCTGTTGAACGACAAAAAAAAACACCAGATGGGAAAATGTATTTTACAATTACTGTGAATGGACCACGAGGCTACCTGTTTTAAGTGAACACCGTCTTTGTTGTTTAATTCTGACAACGGCAGCTGCAAGTGAACGCACCTGCTGCGCTGCAGAGCAGACTGTTAATGTCCCGGTGTTGGAATCCTCCACAGTGAAATACAGTCACACTTTACACTGTTTAACGTTAGCTGTCAGCATTTTAACCGTGTTTAATCCAGCTGCTAACTAAAGGTAGGCTAACGTTACCTGCTGTCAGGTGTAGTGTAAAGTCAGGCACTGAAATTTTCGTTCTTATTCGGTCTCGTTAACACCGTTTAGGTCGGCACATTTTGGTACCCAACCCTACTTACCAGAGTCAATATAGTGTGCAGTAATTTCTAAATAATTTTGATTACTCACTGACGTCCAGTGATCACCGGTTGATGAGACAGCGTTTGCACTTTGCACTTTGGTTTCATCAACAGGTCGGCGAGTAGCACTCTCCAAAATAGTGCTTTGCCTGAGCCCACTAGCATCAACCTGAGTCACGTTAACTGTACTATGCTTAGCGCCGCTCGTGGTGATAGCTCAAGCTTGACGTGCTTCGGTTATATTTTAATTCGGCTTTACACAATGTGCCTATGGGTTTTTATATATATATATATATATATATATATATATATATATATATATATATATATATATATGACTGAGAACAGGCACACAAACACAGATGAGCGGTTAGCAGTGTTTTATTGGACACAATGTGGATAGTGCAGGAGGGAATGGCCAGGAGAGCAGCTCCAGGTGGAGTTGAAGCTGGGAGAGACGGCGCGGGTGTGTGGCCAGGCAGTGAAGACGAGAGCTGGTGGAAAGGCTGGTTGAGAGGAGAATTGAGGTGAGGGGAGCAGCGAGGAGGCAGATGAGAACCGAAAGCAGCAGGTCCAGAGGCGGGATCTGAACAGAGATGGGAAGCGTGAGACAAGCAAAAGGAGGCAACAGGTATGCTAGTAACAGGACTGAATTCTCTCCAGCACAGAGTGGAGCCACGTTACCACAGGAATGGTTGCGCAACGAACTGGCGCGAAAGAGGTGAACAGCCCGGGTAGATAACTGTTGGTTGATTACTGGAGTGAGCTGCAGCTGGCTGTTGGTTGATTACTGGAACGATCTGCAGCTGGCTGGAGCAGGGGAGTGGCCACGCCCCTAGACCTAAATCCTCTTGAGTGACACGCAGACAGACACAGACAACACACACATAAGGGAAAGGGGAAACAGGAAACAGGCTGGGACAGGGAGACAGACACTGACCCATAACAGTACCCCCTCAACGGACCGCCGCGGCCCCCCCACCAGGCTTGTCAGGATGGGCCCGATGGAAACCGAGATCAACTGAGGATCCAGAATAAAAGCGCCTGGGGACCCAGGACCGTTCTTCCGGACCATAACCCTCCCAGTCCACCAAGTAATGGAAACCCCCGACCACGTCTCCGGACGGCAAGGCGCTCCCGCACAGTGTGCCCGGATGATCATCGATAAGACGGAGCGGAGGAGGGGGCTCCCTAGGCAGACACGGGGGGCCTCGAGGAGACAGGCTTCAACTGGGAGACATGAAAGGTCGGATGGATCCTCATAGAGCGGGGCAGTTTCACGCACAGCGCACGGCTGACGGACGGACGCTCCACCTCGAAAGGTCCCAGAAACCGGGCGACAGTTTACGGGAGTCAGTCCGGTAGGGGCGTTGCTGGACGAGAGCCAGACCTTCTGTCCTGGTTGGTATTGGGGTGCAGGAACCCCGGTGTCTGCGGCCGTCTTCTTGTTTCCCGCTCCGTGGCTGGAGGAGAGCCTCCCGGAGTGTCATCCCAGATCTTGCGGCAGCGGTGAGGTTGTCTTGAACTGAAGGCACAGCCAGGTCCTGTTCCTGGGACGGGAACAAAGGGGTTGGTAACCCACTGATGCCTCGTGGGAGAGGGCCGGTGGCAGACGAGGTGAGTGAATTGTGGGCGTACTCGACCCACGGAAGGTGTCCGGCCCAGGTAGCCGGGTTCCGGGCTGCCACACAGCCGCAAGCTCAGCCTCCAGGTCTTGATTAGTCCTCTCCGTCTGGCCATTGGTCTGAGGGTGGTAACCAGAGGAGAGAGAGACAGAGGCACCCAGAGCAGAACAGAAATCCTTCCAGAGTTGAGAAATGAACTGTGGGCCCCTGTCAGAAACAATGTCCACAGGTATTCCATGGGGACGGAATACATGTTGGACAAAGAGGTCCGCGTCTCACTGGGCAGCCCGGTAATTTAGGTAATGCAACAAAATGGGCAGATTTAGAGAATCTGTCCACAATGGTGAGTATGGTGTCATTACCTTCAGACTGACGAAGACCCGTGGACGAAATCCAAGGCCACATGGGACCAGGGGCGCTTGGGACTGGAAGGGGAAGCAACAGGCCAGAGGGAGGCCGGTGGGTTGCCTTATTCGGCGGCAGATGGCAACGCCGCCGCCACGTAGGCTCTAACATCAGCCTCGACAGAGGGCCACCAAAAGTGTCTCCTGAGTAATGTGAGGGTACGTCTCATGCCAGGATGACAAGCGCGGGAGGTATGAATCCAGTGGAGAACCTGGGGTCGTATCGGCAGAAGGGACGGAGAAGGTTGGGGGTCCGTCAGTGGGCCCGGGTTCTGTCTCTTGAGCAGTCCTGACTAGGACCTCGATCTCCCAGCGGACAACCGCCACCAAGCAGGAAGCAGGCAGGATAGGTTGGTGTGCTGGTCACTTCTGTGTCTGAGAACTGGCGAGCGAGAGCCGTCAGGCTTGATGTTATGTACCTGGACGGGATGCGTCAATACAAAATTGAAGCGACTAAAAACAGAGCCCATCTGGCTTGTCGAGAATTCAGTCTTTTGGTCGACTGGATGTAGGCCAGGTTCTTATGGTCAGTCCAGACGATGAAAGGCTGCTCCGCTCCGTCCAGCCAATGCCTCCACCCTCCAAAGCCAACTTCACCGCAAGCAGCTCCCGGTTTCCCCACGTCATAGTTCCTTTTTGCTGGGGACAGTTTCTTGGAGAAGTAAGCCACTGGATGGAGCTTCTGATCCGTGAGGAGCCGTTGGGACAGTACAGCTCCCACCCAAGAATCAGAAGCAACCACCTCAACAATAAACTGCGAACTGGTGTCAGGATGAATCAAAACAGGAGCAGTTGAAAACAGTCTTTTGAGTGTACTCACAGCAGTCTCAGCTTCCGAGGTCCACAGGAACGGGATCTTGGGGGAGGTGAGCTTAGTCAGGGGGGCTACCACCCGGCTGAAGTCTTTGATGAAGCGGCGGTAGAAATTAGCGAAGCCGAGGAATCGCTGCAGTTGTTTCCGTGAGGTGGGTGTGGGCCATTCGGTCACAGCTTTTATTTTTTCTGGATCCGGGGAAACCTGTCCCTGCTCAATAACAAATCCCAGAAAAGGGACAGATTGACGGTGGAACTCGCATTTCTCCGCTTTAACAAACAGTTTGTTCTCCAGGAGGCGTTGGAGGACCTGGCGGACGTGGGAGACGTGTTGCTCATGGGACTGGGAGAATATCAAAATATCGTCTAGGTAGACAAAAACAAAACGGTGGAGGAAGTCCCTTAGGACATTGTTCATCATGGACTGAAAAACCGCAGGGGCATTAGTTAGACCGAATGGCATGACCAGGTACTCAAAATGCCCTAGGGGAGTGTTGAACGCCGTTTTCCACTCGTCCCCATGTTTGATACGGACGAGGTGGTAGGCGTTGCGAAGGTCGAGTTTGGTGAATACAGTGGCGCCCTGAAGGGGCTCGAAGGCCGAATTGATGAGTGGCAGGGGATATGTGTTTTTGACGGTAATGTTGTTGAGTCCCCGGTAGTCGATGCAGGGACGCAGGGTTTTATCTTTTTTGTCAACAAAGAAAAAACCGGCGCCGACAGGGGAAGACGAGGGACGGATGATGCCTGAAGCCAGCGAGTCCCTAATATAGGTCTCCATGGCTTCCCTCTCAGGCTGGGACAGATTGAATAGCCGGCTGGACGGTAAGGGGGCACCGGGAAGAAGCTCTATGGCGCAGTCATAGGGTCTGTGAGGCGGTAAAGAGAGAGCTTTAGTTTTGCTAAAAACCTCCGCTAAATCTCGGTATTCATCAGGGACAGACGAGAGGTCAGGAGTTTTGTCCGGAAGAGCAGGGAGGTTATCAGAGGGCGGAATAGCAGATCCGAGGCAGACAGAATGGCAACGAGTGCTCCAACTATGGATCTTGTGGTTTTCCCAATCAATGTGGGGATTGTGACAGCTAAGCCAGGGATAACCGAGGATAAGGGGAGTGGTAGGTGAGGTGACTACCTTAAACCGAATCGTCTCTCTGTGATTGCCTGACAGAATGAGAGAGATGGGGACAGTTTGGTGCGTTATCCGGGCAAAGCGATGACCGTCAATGGCAGTGACTGGGATAGGGGAAGGTAGAGATGTAACGGGAATAGCTGCTTGTTTAACAAAGTTGGCGTCGAGGAAATTGTCCTCTGCTCCGGAGTCAATTAATGCGGTTAACGGGAGGGACAGAGTCCTGAATTGGAGTGTGGCAGAAATAGCTAATTGGGGGCCTATGATGTGGGAGGTAGATGTAGGGCTCGCAAGGACACCCACCTTTACTTGCGAGCTCTGTCTTTTGGTCGGACGGGACAGTTGGCGAGGAAATGGGTGGCGTCCCCACAGTATAGGCATTCGCCAGCCCGAAGGCGCAGCTGTCTTTCTGCTGGGGACAGTTTAGCACGACCCAGCTGCATGGGCTCGTCTTGCTCCATAGTAGAGGACTCTAAGGGGGGTGAGCGCTGAGCTGGTCGGGCTGTGGCCTGGCGGGTAGAGGACAGCTTCTCCCTGTTAGTGGGGCAGGCTCGACCGCTCCTGTCCCGTCTCCTCTCCCGTAACCGGTTGTCGATTTTAATGGCTAGAGAAACGAGAGAATGGAGGTTAGTGGGTTCATCCCGAACAGCCAACTCATCTTTGACAGGGTCGCTCAAACCGTTTACAAACACCCCCTGGAGTGCTTCATCATTCCACTTGGAATCAGCGGCTAATGTCCAGAACTCTATGGAATAGTCTGCCACACTGCTTGTGCCCTGTCGTAGCTTCAGGAGTCTCTTGGAGGCATTACCGGCGTGGTCTGGGTGGTCAAACAGTCTTAAGACGTGAGGAAAACTCATCGAAAGAATACCCCTCAGTACGCTGGTTAGTGAACACGGCTTCTGCCCAGACCAGAGCTCTCCCTCTGAGCAGACCTAGAGCGTATTGTACCTTAGACGTCTCAGAGGCGAAGGAGTGGGGTTTCTGTGCAAAAACCAGGCGGCACTGAAGAAGGAAACCACGACACTTGTTTAGCTCACCGGCGAAGGGTTCAGGCGAGGTGACAGGGGGCTCTCGGGGAGCAGTAAGAGCCGAGCCTGGGGAAACAGGAGGAGGTGCAGACAGAGGAACAGATAGGGAGGCATTAGATGTTACCAGATCAGCCACTTGTGATGTTAACTTGGACACGTGATTCGACAACTGCTGGTTGGTCTCCAATAAGGTCCGTATTAGGTGGTCATGTTGCCCCAACAGCAATCCCCTGAGACTGGAGGCGTGCTGCATGCCGTCCTCCTGTGCTCGTGGTGCGTGTCTCAGCCGGGTTCATTGTGTGGCCAGTTCGTTCTGTTAGGCTCTAGTCGGACCCAGGACTGAGAACAGGCACACAAACACAGATGAGCAGTTAGCAGTGTTTTATTGGACACAATGTGGATAGTGCAGGAGGGAATGGCCAGGAGAGCAGCTCCAGGTGGAGTCGAAGCTGGAGATCAGACGGCGGGTGTGTGGCCAGGCAGTGAAGACGAGAGCTGGTGGAAAGGCTGGTTGAGAACGGAGTTGCGAGGTGAGCAGGCAGCGAGGAGGCAGATGAGAACCGAAAAGCAGCAGGTCCAGAGGCGGGATCTGAACAGAGATGGGAAGCGTGAGACAAGCAAAAAGGAGGCAACAGGTATGCTAGTAACAGGACTGAATTCTCTCGAGCACAGAGTGGAGCCACGTTACCACAGAAATGGTTGCAACGAACTGGCGCTGAAGAGGTGAACAGCCCGGGTAGATAACTGTTGGTTGATTACTGGAGTGAGCTGCAGCTGGCTGTTGGTTGATTACTGGAACGATCTGCAGCTGGCTGGAGCAGAGCAGGTGAGAGTGGCCACGAGTAGTATAAAGATGGCGGTTTTGCGCGTGCATGTGTGACGTCATCTCACACGCACACGCAAACCCGCCATGCCAACTGATGATATGTGCGTGCGTGATGACGGCGCGGCCGCACGTCGTTACTCGCGATCGCCATCTAGTGGCTGAATATGTTAGTGCATCTAATCGTCGAAGCTGCGCACGCATCTAGCGGATGTGATGACGTCGCGGTCGAACGTCGGCACCCCGCGAGCGCCATCTAGTGGCCGAATATGGTAGTGCATCTAATCGTCGAAGCTGCGCACGCATCTAGCGGATGTGATGACGTCGCGGTCGAACGTCGGCACCCCGCGAGCGCCATCTAGTGGCCGAATATGGTAGTGCATCTAATCGTCGAAGCTGCGCACGCATCTAGCGGATGTGATGACGTCGGTGTCGCGGTCGTACGCCTCCCTGCAACAAGGGTCTTGTGGCCTTGAGCTGAGGCGGCCTCTCACACCCGCTTCGAATGAGGTCACTCTGTCGTACTACCTGGGGGGTCTGCACACTTTTTAGCTTTTCTGCTAGCTAGCTAGCTTACTACCACGTTTTTCCACAATCAATACCAGTGAGTTGTTCTTTTTTTTTTGTGAGAAAAAAAAAAGAGGATCCTTTTTTCAGCAGTGCACTGTTTAGCCTTTTGTTTCATGCTAGCTGTCTCTTTTTTAGATGCTTTTTTCTAGCTAGTCTGGTAGCTAGCTAGATAGCTACCACGTTTTTCCTCATCAAAAAAAAAAAAAAAACCTCTGGAGTTTCACTTTTTAATTCTTCTTGGTGAAAGCAACGCAGGTGTTTCGTTTTTTCAGCAATACCTACTAGTGGTAAGTAAATTTAAAAGCACCTCTTGTGTTTAAGGATGTTCAAAGATATTTAATTCATTCAGTCATTCATGAATTAGCTAAAACTTTTGACCGTGTGTTCGTAATGCGGGCGTGGTTGTACCATATGACGATAGTAAAAAACACGTGTTAGCCCAGTGGTTAGCTTGTAAATGTGAGGTCTATTGTTGTGGGTGTTAAATCGTCATAAAGGGGGTGGTTTGTGGTGTTTAAAACCCCCTTTGTTTTCAAGGCTGTCTGCTCACTTTTTACCTGCAGTTTTAGCTAAGGTGCTAGCTAAAAATTTTCCCTCGTTTTCTCAGGCTTCCTCAACAAAGACCTCTGAAGAAAAGAGGATTCGTTTCTACAGAAATGGCTGCGTTTGGTGAGTAAATTTTAAAAAAAGCTTATTGTAAGGTGTTTAATTCATTCAGTCATTTGTGACTTAAAAAGTTTTTTTTTTGTTGTATAATGCAGTTTGCGTCATTAGGTGATTTTACAAAGAGCTGGGACAATGTGGCTGTGTTAGTTGATGAAACACTTATACCACAAGGTAAAAACCTATAAATATATTATACACTACAGCATTAATTGATTTAGTACTGTGTTTTCATTAATTTTTTGTTTTTTAAAAAAGAGCTGTGTAGCCCGATCCTACAGACCCCAACACACCAGAACATAAAACAAAAGGTCCTTCTAATAAGGAATAAGAACGTTGGAAACAGGTATTTATGGGGCTATTTATCTCTTTCAGGCTGTAATATTTATTACTATTTAATTTATCACCGTGTTTCTAGTCCTCTAATATATATATATATATATATATTCTGTGTCTAGACAATCCGTTCCTGAACAAAGGATCCGTAAGGGTGATGGCTACTCGATAGCACATAGGGCTGAAATCAACCATGATAAAAGGCCGTGTGCTTCTCTAAACCTCTCTGTGAAAGCTGCTACCCCTAAAAACGTTCACCATCGTAAGCCTAAGAAGCAATTTATTGAGGTGAGTTGAAAAGAAAAACGGTAAAATGCTGTGTTGTATAAAAAAAAATAATCTAATGCATCTAATCTAATGCTTATTACAGACTGAGCCATACCAGAAAGGCTCCCCGCCCAAAAGACGCAAACATTCCTTTGTTCCGGTTTCATCTTACCAGGCCACTGTATCTTATGATCCTAACACAGTTGCAGAGGTGAGAAACCCCTTTGTATCTAGCAGAATATATTTACATGTGTTATAAAAGCTTTTTAAATAAAATGTATATGTTGTTAAAAAAGACCTTTCCTTTGTTTAGCAACTAAAGGCTACGGGAAGACTTAGTTTCATTGTATTTGACGCCTGAGGACGATTTCACACAGCCACCCCCATGGAGCAGACACGGATGTCTACACAAGCCTAAGAAGGGATCTAAGAAGAGATCTATTGAGGTGAATTGAAAAGAAAAACATGAAAATAGAGTGTTGTATTTAAAAAAATAAAAAAAAAATAATCTAATGCATCTAATCTAATGCTTATTACAGACTGAGCCATACCAGAAAGGCTCCCCGCCCAAAAGACGCAACCATTCCTTTGTTCCGGTTTCATCTTACCAGTTATAAAAGCTTTTTAAATAAAATGTATATATTGTTAAAAAGGCATTTCTTTTGTTTTAGCAAGTAACGACGACCGAAGACTTAGAGTCGTTGCATTTGTTGGCGTCTAAGTGTGATTTCACACATAGTACACCAAAGCCCTACCACCCCACGAGTGACTCTATTGAGAGGGGACAAAAGGACACCCCTTTACAAAAGACATCTGATGAGGTGTGTGGGTGTGTGTCTGTGTTGTGTGTGCGTGTGTGTTGTGTGTGTGTGTGTGTGTGTGTGTGTGTGCGCGTGTCTTTATTTAACCAGAAAAATATGTTGTTATACCTCTAGACAATCCATGCCGTAGAAGCCGGAGAAGGGTCTGAAGACACAGGACTAACAGCGGCAGCTCCTACACCCCCTCAACCAAACCGGATAGCTACAGCAGAAGGGTCTGAAGACGCCGGAATAGCAGAGACACCACTTACAGCCCATCAATCGAGTCAGGCATCTTTGCAGGTGTTCCCTGAATATAATGTAGGTGCATACCTCTTTAACTGTATCTATAGCACAGAGGAAGGATCCGACCATGTCAGCTGTATACCACACACCTCTGTCATAACGGTGTCAGATAAAAAGTGTAACAGGGGGAATACATCAGTAACCAATCCTGTAAATGTATTAGAGGTTAACGTTCCATTCCTTGATAAGCAAGCAGTGCCTAATTATAATACTTACAACCAGTTTGAACACTGTGGGGCACTAGGAGGTCCTGAGCAGGTGACATTGCTTCAGGGTGAAGAGCTTTTTGAGTATTGTGTCAACACTACACCTCAACAACTCGCGTCAGATGGCAATTATAAACAAATACAATCAGAATTAGGCGAATTACGAAAACAAAACGATGCTCTTATGAATAAATTAGATGTCTTGCAAACAGCTAACACACAATTGACTGGTTTGGTCACAGACTTCGAACAACGCTGGCCAGCCAGGTCAGAGCTAACACGCATTTGGTTGATTTGGTCACAGGTTTTGGCACCACACTGGCCAATCAGGTCGCGCTCTCAATACGCTGATTGTACCTATGATAGTATGCCTTAAAAAGACTATGAATATGCCCCACAGTAAAAAACAGGCTATAGTTTGTGTACAATATAAAAAAATTTAAAAAAATTAAAAAGAAAATGCCACCGCCACCCAAAAAAACCAAAAAATCTGAACCCTTAGGTGTGTGTGACGATAGTAGTGACGAGGAACTAGAATGGCCATGCGAGGACGATTACACAAGAGCAGTAAGCAATCCTCAGGATTTTGCACGTTTGTGTGCTATACATGCCAAAATATTCGAAGCCTGGGCCCAATCTATGCCTAGTGCTAGCGCTAGTGAAAGCAACAGTGAGAAAACACAAGAATTAGATAGTCCGTCCCCTGAACAGTTGTCACATAATGGTCCTTCAGACGTGTATTCCAGCAATACACCGTCCAATACAGACGCTACACAATCATCAAATACAGCCCCCAGACATAGATCAGAGTAATAAGAGACCTGCATGTTTTCCGAGTGTTCAGCCCGTCAAAACGATCCTGTACAGATGAACAGACCCGGTCCCCAACCGTCCACAAAGCTTATAGTACCCCTCCATCACCCACAGAAAATCCTCAGGGTGGTGTGCAGTGTGGGCGTGGTGGCGTTCTAAGGTAACATCCGAAATAGCATCCAGACAGATACCCCTTTTTAATGCTGCTGAATTTCGTCAAGATGTCGACCTGCGAAATATTGATTTGACTGATATCGGTAGTGTTCCTGAAAGGGTGTATAGCACCTTAACAGATTTAATAGCGAGGGCTTTGGGCAATGCAACACAGGACAGCGTTTTAAATGTTGAGTTAAGGGGGCCAGCCGTAGATGTCCCTATCCAAACAATGTTGAACTCAGGCGATGGCTATAACACAGACACATTTCTGGAGCAAGTCGCACAAGCAATGCAGAGTAACGATAATTCACTGACCGATGACTCTTTAGAATTAATTGTGACAATAGCGCGCAATATGTCGGGAGGGGGTGTCGGGAGACGTCGAAAACTAGGAAGCATTGGTTACGATCAAATATTGTCAGAAAAAGGTAATGCTTTGTATAACCCCAAGAATAACGCTGGTAACGACAATCTCTGCTTTTCTCTCTGCCTGGCACATTATGTAAATAGCAGATGGTCGCATGATGAGAAGATGAATTATGCTAAGCATCTGCATAGTGATTTGGGTTTTGACTACACACATAAGGTTTCGTTCTCTGATGTTGACAGATTTCAGAAACATTTGAAAATGAAAATTGTGATATTCCATCATGTAGCCGGATGTAAAAAACCCACGATCTTCAAAACGCCGACCAACCAGATGTGAAAACAGCATGGTTGTATTTGCAT
This sequence comes from Perca fluviatilis, assembly GCF_010015445.1. NCBI lineage: Eukaryota > Metazoa > Chordata > Actinopteri > Perciformes > Percidae > Perca > Perca fluviatilis. The sequence continues at coordinate 35,261,557 of NC_053112.1, forward strand.
GCGAACATTATTATCTCATCGTAAATAAAACGGCTTTTTTGGGCGTAAATGCGTTTTGCGATGGGTGTTACAAGACCTACCAGAACCCTCTGGGGCACATTTGTAGTTGGCTTTGTAATGTTGTTACACTGATTGTATACCTGACAATACCATTAAATGCACAGGCTGTAAACGCATATGCAAATCGCAACAGTGTTTTGAAAACCATAAAAAACCGGCGTGAAACACCGGGCTTATACCCTGCAATAAAATCAAATATTGCGAGTCCTGTCACGCAACATATCGTTGGTGTCGAAAAATCCACACAGCTGTAAAAACCTAAATGCCTACATTGTAGAGAGCCTTAGGGGCTACTACGCACTCTTGCTATATACAACCCGTCGAACGCAAAGAAAGTAGTGATAAGTATATCTTTTTACGATTTCGAAACACGTTATCAATGTGGCGCCATGAAGCTAATTTTGTATGCGTTATGGATATGGGCCGGTCAAAAAACTGCTCCGAAACAACAAACTGTGTCGCATCATTCATTAAGAACTACAGACAGGAGAAATACAGAGGCTATACTTTTATAGCACACAATGCATCAAGGTTTTGACAGTTATATAGTTTTAGAGTATCTGGTGAGTCAGAAACTTTGTCCAACTATTACTATGCGGCGGTTCTAGGGTGCTTCTGATGATCGATTCTACTTACAATAAACGTTGGATCGATTCGTTCAGTTTTATCCCTATGGCTCTATCTAAAACACCGGCAGCCATGGGGTTCTCCGATCTTCTCAAAGGCTTCTTCCCCACACCGAATTTAACAAGCGAGAGAATGAGAATTATATTGGTCCGTATCCTGCACCAGCTCTATATGGTTATGATGCTATGAGTGGCGCCTCGAAAACGTTCATGGAGTGGTACGTTACGGTCCGCGCACACACCTTTTGACTTTCGAAAAGAGCTGCTCAGCTATTGTGTGCCGATGTAACGGTTTTGATTAAAGCATGCAAAATATACAGAGAGGCCTTCCACGAGTGCACAGGCCTAGACCCGTTTGCATACGCTACATTGGCCTCCTCATGTATGGGTGTATTTAAAACGTTGTTCCTCCCCAAAGATTCTGTTGCTCTGACATACGAAGGGGCCTACCTTAGGCAAAACAAGACATGTTCTGATGTTTCAATACAGTGGCTTGAGTATGTTTCAGACAGAGAGGGCCTTGACATACAGCACGCTCTGAACAGAGGTGAAAAGTCATTTGGTCAGTTCTTTGTAGATGGCTATTGTGAAGACACACACACGTGTTATGAATTTAATGGCTGCTTCTTTCACGGCTGTGATAAGTGCTATGCGTCAGGTGAAATCAATCCTCTCACCAAAAACAAAAAAAACACAGGGTGAACTGTGCACGGAGTTCCATAACAGAGTGTCTGCTTAAAAAAATAAGCATCAGCTGAAAGTTGTGGTGATGTGGGAATGTGATTGGAGACAGGCTGTGAACGACCCAGACGTTAAGGAGTTCATGTTAACATATGAAAAGCCAGGGCGTCTCAATCCGCGAGAATCCCTCTTTGGAGGCCGCACAAATGCAATGAAACTGTACCACAAGGTAGAAAATGATGAAAAGATCAGATACTATGATTTCACAAGTTTGTACCCAACTGTTCAGTCTAAAAGAGATTATCCAATAGGACACCCCCAAATAATACACAAGGATTTTGATGACATAAACAAATACTTTGGCATTGTGAAATGTACAGTAGCACCGCCCAGAGGCCTGTATCACCCTGTGTTGCCCTACCACTGTAACGGTAAACTGATGTTCCCCCTATGTGCGGCGTGTGCCGTTGAGATGAATCAAACAACACCATGCACACATAGCGATCAAGAGAGGTTGTTGTCTGGCGTTTGGGTGACGTTTGAATTACAGAAAGCCATAGAGAAAGGGTATAAGATTGTTTCCATTGCTGAAGTTTGGCATTTCCCAGAAAAAACTGATCAGCTTTTTAAAGCCTATGTTAAAACATTTCTTAAACGTAAGCAAGAAGCTTCAGGATACCCTGGGCATATCAAAACGGAAGACGAAAAACAAAAGTACATAGATGACTATTATGCACACGAAGGCATTCGTCTTGATCCGACCAAGATATGTTTTAACAAAGCTGTCAGGCATACAAATAAATTGCTTCTGAATAGTCTTTGGGGCAAATTTGCCATGCGTAGCAACATGACTACTGCTGAGCTCATAACCGAACCATCCCGCTTCACACAGCTCATGTTCAGCGACACTTTTGATGTTCGCCAGTTCTCATTCATCTCACCAGAAGTAGCGATTGTCCAATGGCGATACACAGGGGTCGATCCAGAGTAAAAGATGTGAATGTTTTTATAGGGGCCATGACCACAGCCTATGCTCGCATGGAGCTATATGATTTGTTGGATAAACTGCAGGAACGTATTTTATATTGTGACACTGACAGCATTCTGTTCACAAGCAGAGACGGCGAGTGGATCCCACCTCTAGGTCCTTACCTTGGCGATTTAACGGATGAACTAAATAGCGCCCAAGTCTGTGGGGCTCCTACCGAAGATTATATAACTGAGTTTGTTTCCGGGGGTCCTAAATGCTATGCTTATAGGACCGCTCAAGGAAATACACAGGTTAAATGCAAGGGTGTAACCCTCAATGCCACAAATGCCAAAGTGGTTACACATGAATCGTTAATTGGGCTTGTTCAATCCTTTGTGACCAAGCAGCCGCAGTATCCTAACCATCTGACCACAACGGCCTTTCACAATAACGCGACAAAAACAGTTCCATCTCAAAAACGACACACTCACCAGGAAAGTACAGGTCGTTTACAATAAACGCCGTGCTCCAAGACTATACAACTGTACCTTATGGCTACTAGGGATGTTTCAGGATTTGATGGTGAGGCTTCAACACCCTTTCAGCCTTGTTATCAGTGGTCCCTCTAATTGTGGAAAAACATACTTTGTCAAAGACATTATTGAAAACATGTAGGTGCGTTATTTCAAAAAATCGATAACATTGTATACATCTATTCATGCTGGCAACCAATATCGATCAATTACTTAAAACGTTGAATATAAACTTTGTACAAGGTCTCCGAATCGTTCTGCGTGCGAAACACTCTTGCCTACTACTAAGAATAATTTGCTCATTATAGACGATTTAATGAATCAAGCCAGTGATAATTTGGAAGTTCAAAAAGTTTTCACCCAGTATGTCCATCATAGACGTCTTAGTTGTATATATCTAGTGCAGAATCTGTTTATTCAAGGTATAAGCTAGTCGTACAATCAGTTTGAATACAAACTATGATTATTTTCAAAAATGCTAGAGATCAACATCAGATAAGCTTACTGGCACGCCAAATGTTCCCCGGTAATAGTAAATATTTTTTAGAGGCTTTTCCGATGCAACTAGTTACACCTTTGGCTATCTATTGATAGATTATAAAACCACAACCCCGATATTTTAAGACTCAGAACCGCTCTGATATCCCCACAGCAGGTTGTATACGTTCCTAGAAAAAGGTGTAATAATGTCAAACCGAATGGAGAGGAATTTTACATTGTTAGACATGCTACATAAGGCATCACCCGAGGCGAGGTGTCATTGTGAACAACGCTAGTCCAGACTTTATTAATGCCCTTTGTGAAATATCTTTGAATGTCTTACAAGGGCACATACCGTTGTCTAATATTCAGTACAAGCTGTTAAAGAAAAAGAAGAAAGTTATTAGACTGATAGCTGATAAAAAAGTTAAACATTTAAAAAAAAAGACAATCAATCAAACAGGAGGGTTTCTCCTACCCTACTGAGGGCTGCTATCCCATTCATAGCAAGTCTTATCAACAGGAGTTGAGATGGAACACACTCAGAAAATGTTTTTGGTTCCACAAAATCAATTAGCAGCCTTACAGGATCCTCAAACATCGGACTCCTCAAATGTATCTCTCCGACAGTCTGTACAAAGTGATTGGACCGAGCCATGAGTGATATATTGAAACAGCAGGACATTGATGTATATGAAAAAGCTAAAAGATATTCAAAGTATTCTACAAGGGTACCTGGTCGCATGATAAAACAGGGTTGAACAGCGAGAAACGGTGATTAACATTATCAATGCCTGAAGTTGATTCAAAGGATTCAAAGATGAAGAAGAAAATATGTTAAAACAGAAGTGTTGAAACATATGCCTATAAGAAACAAAAGAAATCCCGCGGAATACATATTGGCTTCATTATCCCGACACAATGACCAGATATCTTGGACAGATCAAGGGGAAATAGTTGTTGGAAATAAGAATGTGCCAGGTAGTCATCTGTATGATCTGCTGAAAAGTGTCACAGCCCATAATAATGTTGCAGACCGCTCCTAGACCAAAAGGGTGGAACATATTTTTAAAAGCGTTAGCTAGTTTAAATGTGTGCCAATATCCGTAATCCCAAACTACAAAGTACGTAGTTCTTTAGAGGCTTTTAAAACAGATACATCATCTGGAAGTAATACACAAACGCCTATGATGGCTTTTCACGATCCCCGCGCCTCCTAGAGCATTAAGAATGGCCCCTGTATTTAATACACAAACGGCATCTGATTCTCGCGCCCAACTAGTACTCCTAGAACCTTTAGTATTACACCATCCATTACTAAGACTCGTTGGGCTAGTTTTTAATCTTTTCTATTATTACACTAATTTTTATATTCTACTTTTTAAACCTATTTTTATTATTTTTTATTATTACACTAATTTTTATATTTTACTTTTTTAAACCTATTTTTATTATTATTTTTCTATTGAGATGTGTTTTCTATTGAGGTGTGTTTTCTTTATTCCATGTGTCTGTATGTTTATTTTTTTTCTGTTTTTATTATTATTTTTTCTATTAGGTGTTTTTTTTTTCTTTATTCAACTATGTGAAAATGCTGTGTTGTATGTTAACTTGTGACATACATTTTATATTTTTATTAAATTTTTTTTTTCCATTGAGTGGGTAATTTCTTCGGGCATATGAAAATGCTGTGTTGTATGTAAACCTGTGACATTAAATGAATGTTTTACATTAATTTTTATCTATTGGAATGCATTTTTCCTGTATAATTTGTTTTAAAAATAAAAAAGGAATGCAAAAATTGAGACATCGTAAGACATGTATATTCCACATTCTTTATTTTTTTTGAAAAAAAAAAAACATCATTACACCATTTTACACAATTTTTTACCTATAGGTGGCGCATGAACATTGTACACATTTAAAATTTCTGATCATGACACACATCTGGATGTATTCTGTGCTAACAAAATGACTAACCATTTGTATCGTTGCATACAAGATTGGCCCCATACATGCTCAATACTTTTGTATAAGGAATCTTTTTCGCAGATGTGACATAAAGAAACACAGTGCTGTCCACATGTTGTAGAATAATTATTTTGAACTTGTTTTGCTGGATGGCACATCTCCACACTGTTTTTAAGAGGAAATTGCTAATTTTCTGAGGGAAAAAAGGTAGGTGGATGTCCAAAGCTATCAAAGAACAAAACCATGCTTGTTCTCTGTAATGTAAATACCTAGCCAGTGTTCACGGGCATATCCTCCATAAAAGACAGCAAGGGCGAAAAAAGTGAGCAGTCAGCCTTGAAAACAAAGGGGTTTTAAACACCACAAAGCACCTTGCTTATGAGCGATTTAGCATCCACAACACTGGACCTCACATTTACAAGAGAGCTAACCACTGGGCTAACCGCGTGTTTTTACTATGTCGTCATATGGGTACAACCCCACGCCCTCATTACGACCTTACTACGGTCAAAAGTTTTAGCTAATTCATGAATGACTGAATGAATTAAATATCTTAATCATCGGCTTAAACACAAAGAGGCGCTTTTAATATTTACTTACCACTAGTAGGTATTGCTGAAAAAGCGAAGCACCTCACGTTGCTTTCCGACCAGAAGAATTAAAAGTTAAGAAACCAGGGTGTTTTTGATGAGGGGAGAAAAGCGTGATATTTAGCTATCAGCTAGCTACCAGACTAGCTAGAAAAAGCATAAAGAGGGACAGCATGAAACAAGGGTTTTGACCCATTGTTACGCTCGAAAAAGGATCCTTTTTTTTCTCACAAAAAAAGAACGACCTCACTCGGTTGATTGGCAGAGAAAACGATGGTAGTAAGCTCGCTAGCTTAGCTTAGGAAAAGCTAAAAGGAGTGTGCAGACTACCACAGGTAAGTTGACAGAGTGACCTCACAGAGGAGTAGGCGCGTAGGGGGCGTACTCAGCTCAGAGGCCACAAGACCCTGCGCTACAGGAGGCGACGCGACCCACACCCCGATCATCGCATCCGCTAGATCGTCGCCGGCTACAGTGATTAGATGCACTACCATATTCAGCCACTAGATGGGCTTTCACCGGCGGTGACCGACGTTAGACAGCACATCATCACATCCGCTAGATCGACGCGCAGCTACAGCGATTCAGATGCACTAACATATTCCGCCACTAGATGACGATGCGCGAGTAACGACGATGCGGCCGTACCATACCACCATACGCGCCCATATATCATCAGTTAGCGTAAGCGGTTTTGCGTGTGCGTGAGGGGATGACGTCACACATGCGCCTTAAAAACCGCCATCTTTACACTACTCACACGCACACCTTACACACACACAAAGAAAGAGAGACACACATACACACAGAGAGAGACTTACATACCACACACACAGAGAGAGGGCGCACACACACACACACACACAGAGACACATCCACACACACAGAGAGAAACACATACACACAGAAAGACACATACACACAGAGAGAGAGACACACACACACACACAGGGGACACACACACACACACACAGAAGTACACACACACACACACACAAAGAGACACATACACACACAGAGAGGACACACACACACACACAGAGACACATATACACACACACACACACAGAGACGCATACACACACATGCACAGAGAGACACATACACACACACGGAGACAGACACACACACCCAAAGAGAGAAAAGAGAGACACATACACAGAGAGAGACACATACACACCTTTTGAGAGAGAGACACACACACAGACACACACACAGATATACATACACACACACACACAGAGAGAGAGACACATACACACACACCGGACAGACACGCATACACACACACACAGAGAAAGAGAGACATACACACACACACAGAGAACCGAACGAACACACAAGGAGACACACACACACACACACACACACACACACACACACACACACACACACACACACACACACACACACACACACACACACACACAGAGAAAAGACGCATACACACACACAACACAGACAGAAGAGAGACACACACACTCCTTACGAGGCTCATTAAAACTCTAAGGATTTTAGGCCGTTTATTTTATTTTTATCAAATAGATGATGTAACGAACACCTGAAAGTGAAAAGGATTGAGTTAAGAGTAATTTTGTTTGTGTTTTACAGGCCTGGAGCCATATTTTTCCAGTAGCTGATATAATATAAGGAGCATATTTTGCTTGTAACGTGAAATAGTCTGAAATCACACATCACCAAACTCCACCAGACTCCATGTAAATAATCAGGGACTTTTTAGGCGTATAGAGAGCCAGCATATCTCCACCAGACTCCATGCTAAATAATCAGGGACTTTTTCAGTGTATAGAGATGCGCGGGGGGGGGCATATCTCCACCAGACTCCATGTAAACTAATCAGGGACTTTAAGATGTGTATAGGGGCCAGCATATCTCCACCAGACTCCATGTATATAATCAGGACTTTTAAGTGTGTATAGAGGCCAGTATATCTCCACCAGACTCCATGTATATAATCAGGGACTTTTAAGCGTGTATAGAGCCAGCATACTCCACCAGACTCCATGTAAATAATCAGGACTTTTAAGGTGTATAGAACCAGCATATCTCCACCAGACTCCACGTAAATAATCAGGACTTTTAAGCGTGTATTAGAGCCAGGCATCTCCACCAGACTCCATGTAAATAATCAGGACTTTTGAAGCGTGTATAGAGCCAGCATATCTCCACCAGACTCCATGTAAATAATCCAGGACTTTTAGCATGTAGAGAGCCAGCATATCTCCACCAGACTCCACGTAAATAATCAGGACTTTTAGCGTGTATAGAGCCAGCATATCTCCACCAGACTCCCATGTAAATAATCAGGACTTTGTAGGGTGTATAGAGCCAGCATATCTCCACATGTAAATGGGTGAATTAAGGAGTTGTATTTCAACCAAACCAGAGTGGTGATTGTTGGAACAGTGGAAAGATGAACAAGGCGGCTTTTGGTAGTTTTATTTAGTTTTCTGTACACTTTGAATGAAGTGTATTTTTTATGATGATAAAAGTCTGATTATTTACATGTGGAGTCTAGTTGGAGTTTTTGTTGATAAGGATTGGAGATACGGGGCCTCTGATTCTGGATCTGAAGAGAAGCAAGGAAGGCGACACCACGGCATTGTTAGTATGCATTTTATTTTAATTTACTTACATTTTTTATTATAAAGGAAAGAGAGGCTGAGACAACCAGCGCCATGGAGAGGCTGGAGAGGAACTGCAGCTTACACAGACCGAGAATGGGTTCCACGGCGATACATATCTGGTTTTGGGGTCAGAGATAGAGTGGGGGGCCTGTGGCACAATTTAGGGAGGCTTGAAAGACCACCTAGGCCCCCTTACTAAAAAGAGTTCAGTGAAAGTTTCATGGAGGAGGGCTTAAGCCAGGTCGAGCTCAAGATCCTCTTTGTGTGTGTTCTCCTATAGAGGAGACAGTTTGATTGCTTCAGCACCTAAACACAGAAACCCCTTAAATAATCCCTTAAACTGTGTACGTATCATGGTTATAAACACACGACTAAATAATCCCTTAAACTCTGCACATCATCTGTTATAAACACATTAAATAATCCCTTAAAACTCTGTACATCATCTGTTATAAACACCTTAAATAATCCCTTAAACTCTGTACATCATCTATTTATAAAGCACCTTAAATACAAAATCCCTTAAACTCTGTGCATCATCTGTTATAAACGCCTAAAGTAATCCTTAAACTCCAGCTGTACATCATCTGTTATAAACACCTAGCAATGCAGCCCACG